>NW_016803776.1:2216620-2235170 GCF_001698545.2 Rhinopithecus bieti | reverse complement strand
TTTTTTTTTTTTTTTTTTTTTTTTTTTTTTTTTTTTTTTTTTTTTTTTTTTTTTTTGCAAATGGTTTCAAAGACTGAAGAGCCCAGAAAAAATTTGCACAGCGAATAATGACAGTTCTGACATATTGAAAGTCTTGTGAGGTTCTCTGATAGACTTATCCCTCAGCTGGTAGAAGAAGCGGTGTGACTCAGAACCCAGGAGAGTGAAAGCAGAGGATTTCCAGACAAATGTCTTCTGTAGAGCTAAGCTGCTATTATGACATCAGAAATGGTCTGTAGAGAGCAGAGGAGAAACCAGGGGCAGAAACCCCATGAAATGATAAATGATGACAAACTTGATGGATTTCATCCTAGCATTCCCTTGGACCCAGAACTAGCAACAGTTTCACACAGCCCCAGGCTGAAAGATGAAAATATTTCACGTGATCCTTTCCAGTATTTGTTTATTTCTTCTCAATAAACAAGATTGTAGTCCTTAAGGCTAGGACCTTCGACCTAGGCAAAACATAGCATCTGCCTGGCTCATGATAGGTGTTCAATATTTTTTGAAAGATTGGATAGTAGATTACAGTGTAAAGACAAGTGGACTGGAAGCAGGGCAAAAATAACATAGTTCTTGCCCAGGCTCTATGACTAATAACTTCCCTCACTCTCAATTTGTTTGTCTGTGAAATGAAACATTAATTGATCCCCTGTACTGAACAAAGTCCAGTGGTATAAAGAATCTAGTAAAGAAATAGAAGTTTAAGAAGTAGTCTTTGTCTTCAAAAAGGATAATAGTTTTCTCAGACATTTATGAATGGTATAGTGATGATGATCTTAGATCCTATAGTCGGTTTAACTTGGGTTCAAAACTCAGACCTACCACTCATCAATAAAATGGAAATAATGG
The DNA here is from genome assembly GCF_001698545.2 of Rhinopithecus bieti. Taxonomy (NCBI): domain Eukaryota; kingdom Metazoa; phylum Chordata; class Mammalia; order Primates; family Cercopithecidae; genus Rhinopithecus; species Rhinopithecus bieti. The sequence goes on along the minus strand of NW_016803776.1, from coordinate 2,234,279 downwards.
GCTAGGCGTGATGGTTCACGCCTGTAACCCCTGCACTTTGGGAGGCCAAGGTGGGTGGATTGCTTGAGGTCAGGAGTTCAAGACCAGCCTGGCCAACATGGTGAAACCCCATCTCTATTAAAAAATACAAAAAATAAGCCGAGTGTGGTGTCAGGCAGCTGTAATCCCAGATACCCAGTAGGCAGAAGCAAGAGAATCACTTGAACCCAGGAGGCAGAGGTTGCAGTGAGCCAGGATGGTGCCACTGTACTCCAGCCTAGGTGACAGAGGGAGACTCTATCTCGAGGAAATAACGGACTACTTTAAGTATTTCTTTTTTTAATTGTAGTAAGAACACTTACCATCAGATCTGTCTGCCTGACAGGTTTTAAAGTATATGATACATTATTGTTGACTCTAGGTACAAATGTTGTTTAGCACAGGTGTCCCCAACCCCTGGGCCACAGGCAGGTACAGGTCCATGGCCAAATGTTGTTTAGCACAGGGGTCCCCAACCCCTGGGCCACAGGCAGGTACAGGTCCATAGCCTGTTAGGAACTGGGCTTCGCAGCAGGAGGTGAGCAGCTGGCCAGCATTACCACCTGAGCTCCGCCTCCTGTCAAATGGGCGGCAGCATTAGATTCTCATAGAAGCACAAACCCTATTGTGAACTGCATGTGTGAGGGATCTAGGTTGCATGCTCCTTATGAGAATCTAACTAATGCCTGATGATCTGAAGTGGAACAGCTTCATCCCCAAATTTCCCCATGTGGTCCCCCTCCCCAGTCCATGGAAAAGTTGCCTTCTACAAAACCCATCCCTGGTGCCAAAATGTTGTGGACCGCTGGTCTAGAACTTATTCATTGTGCATAACTGAAACTGTACGCCTGCTGATTAGAAACTCTTCATTACCCCAACCTCCTAGCCCCTGCAAATTTCCCTTTTTGTTTCTATAAATCTGACTATTTTGGACACCTCATGTAAGTGGAATCATATGGTATTTGTCTCTGCGGGACTGGCTTATTTCACTTAGCATTACGTCCTCAGTCTTCATGTTGTCACACATGACAGAATTTTCTTCTCATTAAGGCTGAATAGTGTATTCATTGTGTATATATACCACATTTTCTTTATTCAGTTTTTTGATGGGAATATAGGTTGTTTTTACATTTTGGAAATAGTGCAGTAATGAACATTGGAGTATCCAATTTTTTGTTGTGAAGATAAAATAAAATAATGCATATGAAGCATATGGCAGCAGAATGTGGCACTCGGTAAACATTAGCTATTAATAATTAATTATGAACAAATAATTATAATAAAATCCCAGTGTAGCTGAGATGTTAGTGTGTTCTGGAATTACTGCAGAGGATGGGAAGCTTTATACTGACCCCATGAATAGAGTGGGGTAAGATGTTTGCAGAAGGCTTCAGAGTTGTTTTTGATTTGGCTCATGAAGCATGAGAAAGATTTCAGTGGAGACTAGGAGGGAAAAAACCTTCTCAGGAGGAGAGGACCAGTATTACGAATGTCAAGATAAGGAAAAGTCATCATTTAGTCATTCTGTTTTGAATAGAAGGTGGCTATTATTGGGGATCCTAGGGAAACTGCACAAGTAACACTTATACTGTAAAATTTTTCCTTCCTACAGAACAAATGAATGATTATTATTCTTAAGTGTGTCAGATACCGTTAGCTGCCTACCATATTTCATTATTTCCCTTCTTTCTCTTGCTTTACCACTAGAACTGTGTTTTAGTAAAGGGTGTCAGTGTGCCCAGTTAAAAGTGTTCACCTCCTTGGGAGGCCAAGGTGGGCAGATCACTTGAGGTCAGGAGTTCAAGACCAGCCTGGCCAACATGGTGAAACCCCATCTCTACTACAAATACAAAAAATTAGCTGAGCATGGAGGCAGGTGCCTGTAACCCCAGCTACTTGGGAGGCTAGGGCAGGAGAATACCTTGAACATGGGAGGCAGAGGTTGCAGTGAGCCAAGATCGCACCATTGCACTCCAGCCTGGGCAACAAGAGTGCAACTCCATTTCAAAATAAATAAAGAAAGAAATAAAAATGTTCACCTCCTCTAATCCCTTGCAGCTAGAGATGGCTATATAGACCCTGTTCCAGCCAAAAAAAGTCAAACAAAATTCCAAAGAGGGTAGGGAAGATTCTGGGCAAGCAATTATATTCCTGACAAAAAAGAGATAGTTTCAAGGGGCAAGAACTTTTTACCCTTACCCCATCCCAATCTTTCCTGCTTCTACCCTGAACAAAAGAACAATGCCAGAGGAATAGCCATCTTGCTTTATAAAGACAAATGTCATGCGCTATGAATGATGGAGCGAGATTCTTGAATAAGCCCACATATTTGATGAAGTTCTTGAAGAGTGGCACTTGCACTCCACCTGCCAACCTCCTTTTTCTTGTTACAGGAGAAATAATGTCCTATTTAGTTAAGCTGCTATTATCAGGTCTCTGATACACACAACTGAATACCACCTTACCTGATACCTTCAGCTAAACAGGCTGTGGTTGTTATGTTTTTTCCTATATGGTATGCTTAAAAGGAGAATGTGTAACATATTACATTTCCCTACTTGAGCTTCCTTTTTTTTTTTTGAAACAGAGTTCCGCTCTTGTCGTCTAGGCTCCGGAGTGCAATGGCACGATCTTGGCTCACTGCAATCTCTGCCTCCTGGGTTCAAGCGGTTCTTCTGCCTCAGCCTCCCGAGTACCTGGGATTATAGGTACCTGCTACCACACCCAGCTAATTTTTGTATTTTTAGTAGAGAAGGGATTTCACCATGTTGGCCAGGCTGGTCTCGAACTCCTGACCTCAGGTGATCCGCCTGCCTCGGCCTCCCAAAATGCAGGATTACAGACATAAGCCACCTCGCCTGGCAGAGCTTCCTTTGTTTAAGTTGCTTTTAGTATGTATATTGCCTTAAGTATACAAAGAAGAATCAGTTTCTTTGACTCCCAAATATGTAAAGCAAATACAGGCATACCTTGTTTTATTGTATTTTGCTTTATTGCACCTCACAGATACTGTTTTATTTTATTTTAACTTTTTTTTTTTCTTTACAGATTGAAGGTTTGTGGTGACACTGTGTCAAGCAAGTGTATCGGCACCAGTTTTTTCAACAGCGTGTGTTCACTTTTGGCACAGAGGTGTCAGCATTTTTTCAGCAATAAAGCATTTTTTTAATTAAGGTATGCACATTTTTTAGACATAAGGCTATTGCACACATGATAGACTACAGTATAGTATAAACCTAACTTTTATATGTACTGGGAAATAAAAAGTTTGTGTGACTTGCTTTATTGTGATAGTTACTTTATTGCGATGGTCTGGAACCAAACCCACAATATCTCTAAGGTATGCCTGTAAGTTAAAGGGAAGTTGGAATAAAATTTCACCATAGGAAGTGAAAACAAAATTCAGTTTACGGGCCCATAATCTTTGCCCTAAGGAAGATTTTTAGAGACACTAAAAAACAACCTTGTCTTTTGCTGGAGGGGTAGTCCACTACCCAGTTAGCAATACAAGCTGGCGAGGATTCTCACCTTCTTATCAATGGCACTTGGAATCATATTTAGGAGAAAATGAAGGGCTCATGAAACTCTTTAATCTGTTTGCATCTGGTGATGTGAAACTTCAGGTTCATGTCAATGAAAAGAATCAAAAGAGAGGAGTCATTTCAATTCTAGCAGATCCTAGAATGACGGGAAAACTGGGATTATATTGTTGAGGGATGGCTAATAAAAACAACTGTGCTTTATTTTGTAGGACACACCAACTATTAGAGGCATTTTTCAGAGCTGAGGTTTATTATTATTGTTAATGTGTGACCGGCTATTGCTTGAGCGCTCACTGTATTTCAGGCACTGTGCTAACTTTACATGGGTTTTCTCAGTTAGTTCTCAATAAACCTTACTATTAGGTTAGTGCAAAAGTAATTGTGGTTTTGCAATTGTTTTAATTTAAAAACCACAATTACTTTTGCACCAACCTAATATCATTAGCGCTCTCTTAACACATGAGAACCTCTTTGCTCAGAGATGTTAATGGCTTGCCCAAGTTCACACTTTAACATGAAACACTTCATTCTCCTATTTGGTTCTGGCCTAGTTTATTTTGGATAATCCTCTCTTTTCATGATCACATCTATTGTACATTGAAGACTTTTCAATGGGTAGATCAAGTCCTGCTGGTGAATTCTAAAGCTTTGCCAGACAAATGTTCAAAATATTTGCTAATGATCTTGTGCAAAGACCACGATAAGAATCTTTGCCTAGATTCCTGGCTGGGAAGAAAATACAGAGGGCTCTGTCTCCTCAGATTTTTCTCTAGTCATGCATCTAAGTCCTTCATCAATCATTTATGGAGCCCTTAATATGTGCTAGATTAAGTCGAGGAGGGGAGACAGATTGGCAAACTGGCAAGTGTTGTGAAGTATTGAAGGCACAAAGAGAGGAAAGTAAAGCAAGGAAAAGGAAATAGACAATTCACCCAAGGAAAGGGCAATGCAGAGGAACACACGAGCTTCCTCTATCAGATGGGTATAGATTCAAGGCCATCTTTATTCCACCTTCCTTCTCTGGTGATGCTCCTTACATATGGCAAAGTTTTCTATCTTGGCTGGATATGGTCACCTCAGTCTTCTACATACTAGAATATGATCATCTACTTTTCAAGATCACCACAGTCTTCTAAGAAGCCATCCAACTCATCAAGAGATGCAATGACATCTGCTTAAAATGCTGAGTATTAATTCCTATTTTATTAATAATATACAATCTTACCAATATGGTTGAGAATTATTGGTTGATAGAATTTGCATGGTTATACACTTAGACTAAGGAATTAACAGGGTAATTTTAAAAGTTGTGAAGTACCTACTGTGTGCCATACCACAGGATACAATACTGATGATACAGAGATTTGTGGGACAAAAATTCCGACATCAAGCTGGTTACAGCTAACCAGGGAGACAACATATCCAGATAACTGTAATAACCTATTTTAGGTATTATAATAGAGGTGTGTTTAGAATTCTTTGGTTATTTCTGCCTCGATAAAATCAAGGAATTCTTCCAGAAAAAGTGACATTTAGACTAGCTCTTGAAATATGAATAGGAATTTCCAGGGTTTTCTGAAGAGAGCCCTAGGAGTCTGTTGGGGGAGGGAGCATTAGATACTGATAAAGAGCAAAACCAGAGGGCAGGAAGGTTTGTGACAGTGTGGGAAGAAAGAGGAATGTGGTTAGAATGTAGAGTGCACGGGCAAGTGGTAGGAGACAAAACAGAAAGGGCAGGTTGGGGATTTATTTTGAACAACTTCAAATTCCCTTTCACCTCTGATCCTTTCCCACAACTCCCTAAATCTTTAATGACCAAGATGTTTCTGCTTTCATAATTTCAGGAAACCAAATGAAGGCAATTTATCACAGCAAATCCACAATTGACAGCCCTTCCTAAAATTACTTGTTTTTAGTATCTCTGTCCTTTTCTTTTAGTAGCACTTTACCGGAATAGCTGACACCCTAACCATGGAACATCTCAGCAGAACTGACTTTACAGAAGGTCCTCAACAACACCAGGAAGGCAATGTTCTACCTTTGTGGAGATCTAGAATTTTGAACATTAATAATTTTAAAAATCTGTAACCATTGTTTTCTTAATATTGGATGTGGTTTTCCATCTTCAAGGAGAGCTAAGATCTTGCTAGCCTTGAACTTTCCAGCCTTGACTATTTGTTGAGTCCAGAGAGTGGGGAGAAAAATCATTGCAGGCTTTTTTATAGAATGGAAAATTTTATTTTATTCTGTATTTATTTTATTCATATTTATTTATGATGTAGCCGAGAAAGGAGCTGAATGAATTCCCATAAATTTTTTTTTTAAAGAAATTCACCTTAGAGTTCAGAGGAAGTGTGGATATCTTTAGGTTAAGAAGGACTGATCTTTAAGGAGACTATGGGAAAACTTGGAAAATAGACTTGGGGTGAATAATCTCTTTTATTTTATGTTATTCCCAAAAGGATTTCTTCCTCCTCCCTTCCCTGCCCCCATCACCTTTCTCTCTCCCTCTTTTCCTCTCTCTCTCTCATCTGTAACTCTGTATCTCTTCATTTTTCCCTCTCTCTCTCTTTCTACATCTCTCCCCCTTCCACACACACACACACACACACACACACACACTTGTCTACACACATATAGAGCCATAGTTCAGTGAAACCTCACTTAAATAGGTGTATTCCAGAAAAGTGAGTTTTCTAGATAACAGGAAGTTCTGCTTGTCACTCAGTAACTTTTATACAAAGCTTAACTGCTGTTAGTGAAAATGTTCCTAAAATGCTGGGCACACTTTTCTACCTTCTTAAACAAAGTGTGATAAATATAATTTAACTTTTATTGTTTTGCTACTAAAAAGTTATTACTTTGAGACACATCCCTAAACTCTGGGTTTTTATTTTCTTATTTTTTCCATCTCACTCTTTGCAATAAAATAGCTACAGTGTTCTGGGTACCCCAAATTTCTACCTAATCCTTCATTCAAGACCAAATTCCCGAAATTGCCAGCCTCAACTGCTATTTGCTGCCCCCTGCTGGCATCTGGTGACAGTACCTCTCTGCTTGAACTGGGGGAGGGGAGGTGTGCCCTCCTTAACCCTTTGTGGTATGCATTAATCCCTCACATTCAAATTTTGTATTAGTTCTCGCTACAGAAAGAGAAATAGATTCTAGAAAGTATACATTAAATAATGTCACATTAATTCCCAGCAAAATCTCAAAATGGATTATTAAAAGTGTGGTTTGTGTGTACTTAAAAGAACCTAATGATCTTGTGTGGAGCAATAGGTCTCTATATACACATGAAATATGTTAACACCAATAACCTCATCTTCTTTTAAGTGAGAATTACTAGCCTGTATTAGTGAAATGCTACAGTTGTTGATTACATTGGTTTTGCATGAATTTAGATTGCTGATGGCTTTGTGATCCCTTTCCTTTTCTTCATAGCTTTTTCCTTGCTGCACCATCACTTCCTCCATGCTGAAACCGAACTGTTAGCCAGAGCATTGTATAAGAGTATAAATGCACAGCTGAGCAAACCTGAGCCCCTAGAGGGCAAAGATGGCATTTCACTTTTAATTTTTTTGTGTCTCTGTCTAACATGTATATCAGTATGTAGTATATTTGTGCTAAAAGTATACTGAGACTTAGTAACTAGGAGGATGATGTTGGATAAGATCCTTATATTTCTGGCCTTCATTATAATTAATTTTAATTAATTAATTAATTTTTGAGACGAAGTTTCACTCTGTCATCCAGGCTAGAGCACAATGGTACAGTCTTTACTCACGGCAACCTCTGTTTCCTGGGTTCAAGCAATTCTTATGCCTCAGCCTCCCAAGTAGGTGGGATTACGGGTGTGCACCACCATGCTTGGATACTTTTTTGTGTTTTTAGTAGAGATGGGGTTTCACCATGTTGGCCAGGCTGGTCTTGAACTCCTGGCCTCAAGTGATCCACCCGCCTCGGAATCCCAAAGTGCTGGGATTACAGGCGTGAGCCACCTCTCCCAGCCTCTGACCTTCATTTTTATCACCTACGTAATGATCTGGAAGAAGCATATCTCCAAGGACCTAAGACACTTTAAAAATCACTGTACACAGGTATAATCTTCTCAGATATTACCGAGTAGAGCAGAACTAGTTATACCAATGCTAAAAGCCCTCTGTTTTGAGTGATTATTTTAGAGTGATTTTTATTGATGGTTATATCCCTGTTTGATAGTTTTACTACTTCTGTCTCCTGTTGATAAGCTGTTAGCTCTCCATTCTCACTTCACCCCTCTCTCACCTCTTATTTGCTGATGCTAAATTTCTGCATCTCGGAAACCAATATTCTTGTTTATGTTACATAATACTAAACAAAAATGTTTGAAATTCTGACACCCTGTAGCCCTTTATGGTAACCTTAGGTTTGTTTCGCTTCATCCTGTGGCAGACAGCATGTGGCCTTTGTAAGAACTATTCTCTTAGCCCTGTCCCCACCAAGTTCTGCTCTGTGGCTATATTTCAGACAGATGACGTTGCCAAAAATCTGATCTTTAAATAAGTTAGGGGCATTGTTGCATAATCGCCGGTAGACCACCTCTGTATTTCTATTCAGAGTGTAATCTGGCTCCACATGTTGACTGATATGTGAATAGATCAATGTGTAAATCAGAGAACAAATATTTAGTGAGAATTTTCCCTCACTTTGTGTAAACTTCTCATCATGGAGATTCAAAGAAGTGAAAGGCAGAGTCCCCAGTCTCAGGAAGATGTGACACAGATAATATCACTGTTACATAAAAAAACATAAACATTGGAAGCCACAGAACACTTGTGTTTAGCAGTCAAATGCAGATCTCAGAGTTTCAGTGCCTTGCCTTCAGATACTAAATAGGCTACAGTGAATTTCTTTGGTTAAAAAGCTTCTAGGGCAGGCTACTGGGTATGAAGGTTCTGACAGAGCTCTGTGACATCTTGTCAACAGAGGTATGCTGATCGTTTTTTCAGACAGGTTTTAGCTGCCATCTTGTGTTCCATCCCTTCTTCTCTGAGAATGGCTGATCCATTGCCCCTCCTTTATTGCTCCAGGAAGCTTCTATCTTTCCATGCTGTAGCTTGATGCTTGCTGCAACTTCCCTGTAGATTGTGGGCCTGTTGAGAAGTTACAGGTGCATTTCTTCCAATCAGCTAAAAATAGACTCCTTCATGTACATTGCTCCTCCAAGAAATATGACCTGGTGATTTTATGACCATTCAGGTTCAGCTTCCAAAATGTAGATAGGGAGTGAGAGGAAGAACATGGACTCAATGATAGATGAACCTGGCTCTGAATCGTGCTCCCCCATTTCTTGATTGTGATACTCTTGCCAAGCTCCTGAGATTTTCTAAGCCTAGTTTCTTCAGCTATAAATACAGGACAATAAGGAGCTATGCTTCAGAGGAATAAATTTGGCAGAAATAATTATGATAGTCTAGAGGGGAATGAGAAAGTGCTGGTTGAGGGACCAGTTGAGAAACTGATCTCAGTGTACAAAAAGTGATAAAGTCATCTGACCAAGTGGTAGCTTTTTAGAATATAAACTGGCCTAAAAAATCCGGGGTAGATGATTGTTGTCAATTAAAAAAGAAACACATGATCTAGGTGCTCTTGTTGAAGGTATTGGTGGGCACGACTGGAAAATATATGATTCTGAAACTGAATGAAGTCAGGGACTTTATGCATCTTGTTATTCTAGTGCCTTCTATGGTGCATGTTTCCTTATAGTCATTTTATAAATGTATTTGATGAATGAAAATATGTCACATTTTAGCCTTGCCACATCCTAGCTCAGTGACACTTGAGGCTGTGGCATTTGACTGGTATCCAGTGCTAGTTATGCCCAAAGTGGAATCCAATATGGCCTGAAGGGCTTTATTTTATGGCATTTTTGCAAGGCTAAACTTTTGAGTCAGACAATCCTGTGTTAGTATCCTCGATTTCTTACTTATCAACTGTGCTGAATAAGTTGTTTTATTGTCCTAAGCCTTAGTTTCATCTTCCATAAAGTGAGAATAATATCGACCTAAATGGTGTAAAGATGATCAACAATGTATGTACAATTGTTAGCTTATTATCTAGCACATAGTAATATATAAACAGTAACATTTAGCTATCTGTTATCTTTATTGCTGTTGTCAGTGCAATCATATCCAATCCTCCCTAGCCATTCAGCAACTGTCAGTCTTTGTTTACAAGCTAGACCATATGAAAGAATCCAGTTCATGTCCCTACACCTTTGTAGGGACATCTTTCTAGCTAAAAACATCACAAGACAGAAAACCAAACACCGCATGCTTCTTCATCTCTCTATTTATGTGTTGTATATATGCTGAACAATGAGATCACGACTTCTGGGAAGGGGCGAAATCATCCTATCTTCTGGGGGCTATCATGGGGTGTGTGTTGTGTATATATAGGGGTGTTGTGTGTGTGTTGTGGGAGTTTGCATTGGGAATTGTTTTATATGTTATTTATAAATGATGAATTGGTGGTGCTGTCTATTTGAGTGATGGGTGCCAGCACACCAATATGGCACAAGATATCCTTTTATATATTTTCACTTATGCACGCACATGTACCCTAGAACTTAAAGTATAATAAAAAAAAAAAGAAAAAAATAAATAAATACTGAACCACCACCAAAAAAAAAAAAAAAAAAAAAAAAAAGAAAGAAAGAATCCAGTTCAGTGCAAAGCTCACGCAGTAGGTCAGTCACACACCTGGATCTTGAGAACCAGACTTAAAAAAGCCTACACCTGAATGGGGGAGTGGCATAATAAAGCACTACCCTTTGTTGCTTCCCTTTTACCCTCTTACCAGGACAACTAGGGAGTGACTGAATGAAAGACTTGCCTTTCCCATTAGTGCAGCGTTAATGCTGCTGAAACACAGCTCCTCCATCCACACTCCATCTATGAGTCTCTGGCAAGTGCCATTGTCACTCAGGGTACAATGTACATGCTTTTGTCCTGCACCAATATTCCAACTGTATTATTCCATAGGAATGCTATGGAAGAGATTTGGCTGTAATCATGTTTCATTTGAAGAGTGGCTATTCCAATAGATTTTAGATGAAGTAAACTTTAAGGACTAATCTTGAAACTGTCATTACTCCCCTCTCCCAACTCCAGCCCCCTTAAATATTTCATCACTGCTCTCCAAAGTCCCATCTCACACATCATGATTTTTATGGGGACAGTAAGTTCCCCAACCAACCTGAAAATGGTTTCTGGACTGCAGATGGTTGGGATGTTTTCATCGTTATTGTGATTGTTATGAAAGGAGTAGTGGTACAGAGAGGTGATCAAGGGCTCCTGGCTCTGTGTTGGGCTCTGCCATTCACTTGCTTTCTGTCCTTGGAGCAGTCATGCCTTCTTCTGGGACTCAGTTTGCTCATCTGTAAAATGAAGGTTTTTTACTACATGCTCACTGAAGCCTCTTCCAGCTTAAAGGCCTCTGATTCAGCAAAACCCTTATTAATGCAGCTATTAGAAAAGGCTTGTGTTGGATTGATTATGGTGGCTACTGTTTTCCTGGGCTGTCACAGTCCTCACTTCTTCCTTTTCCCCTCAGGTCCCTGTGGTATGTTGGCACAGGATGAGTCACTGTCAGCTGTGGCATACACCCAGAAATGGACTGCCATCCTCTTTCCTGGCACAGGGAGGGAGAAGTGCGACTTTTTATATCCCCTCCTATTGATTAATGACATCTACTACGTAAGAATTATGATTACTTTGGTCTCATCAAGCCACATCTATGAATACAAATTCTATGCATTTACTGCAACCTCAGGACAAGCTTGACCTCGGAAAGGCTTTGAGAACACTTTAGAAAACATCTCTTCCTCCCACTGAAAGGTTCACAACTATTGTTTTCCTCTTCTGACTCATCTTTGAATCAGTAAATTAAATATGTATAACTTGTGAAGATTTCATTTTTATTAAGGCAAGGTGCTTTGCTGAGCAATGTCAAGATTTAGAAGTATACAGCTCTCCTTTCCTCCCTTCTCAATGATTTTATTTCCTGTAGTTTGTAGAAGGACTTTCAGAGAGCTGTTCTCTTTATCCTTCTCTGTGGCTCTGGCTCTTTTCTGTAACACAGAGAAGTTGAAAAGAGTTGACTATCATCTACTCTCCTAGGGGGTGATCAAGACTTGAGGATCCAGAGGCTGTTTCTCAAGTAAGTGTTGCCTATTATGTTTTCTTGCCTATTAGGTCTTGTTCTGGAATTGAGGAAGAGTCATGTTTATTCATTATGTTGTTTGTGACATCTCTGGAATACCCTTTTTTGGGGGAACAGGGTCTCATTATGTTGCCCAGGTTGGTCTCGAACTCTTGGGCTCAAGTGATCCTCCTACCTCAACCTCTTAAGTAGCTGGGACAATAGGTATGCATCACTGTGCCCAGCCTACCCTTCCTTAATGATCCTCTGATCTGGAATGTTCTTATCTTAACCCTCCTCCCCCACCTGCCATTTAATCAGTTCCTAACTCTCCCTTGCTGTGTTTTCCCCAAAGGGGCTAGTTTATTTCACAACCTAAATAAAGCTTTTCTGTCTACATTATTTTTTTCCTTACATGAATATCTGTACAACTTGACTTTCTCCTTTTAAAAACAATGTAATTGGATTATATATCATATTTTTCTATAGTTTTTCTTAGTATGCACTTCTCACCTTTCCACTAGACTGGAGGTTTCTTGAGGTCAAAAGACTGCAGGCTTTTGAGTTAAATACCTATGTATTGAACTATTTTTATGATTATGATACATAGTATAATTTATTTCTATCTTTTGTACTGCACTTAGCATAGGTTTCAGGTGTTCCCAAAACTCTCTGTTGACAACAAATTGAGTAGTATATGACATCATCTAAAAATATGTAACTCTTATTTGTCAAACAACTAAAGTAGTAGGGATCATAGAGGTTTGAGAGCAATTTAGATGAATGTTTAACTTTCTCCTTGCATTTTAGTCTTACTCAGTTCTCTAAGCATGTATCAGGAGTCAATTAAATGCTAGACACTATCTGGGTACTAGAAAATATACCAAGAAAATTATCAGATTCGCTGTGCTCAAGGAATGGTTACACTATTTTCAGGCAAGTCATTTAACATTCAGACCTATTTTCCTACCAATAATTGTGTCTTGCTTAAAATAGAAACCTTTTGAAATTGAGACATGCTGAGTTTCTTTTTGTCTTCCTTAATGTGTTGAGAGGATTTACCTTCTGAAAAGTGATCTTTTCTTGATGATAGGTGGCTTTTGTTCCCTTCATTTGTGTCATTGTTACTTTTAAGGGAAGGGGTGCCTGTTTGAGAGGTAGTTTTATGCAATTATAGTAAGAAGTATGAGTGACAATGGGCTGCTCCTGTGACAACCTCAGTCTTTCTCCTTCCTTACTGCTTTTTTTCCAGCATACCACTTAGCACTTGTGATACTTTTTTCCATCTGTTTCCCTTCTCCTTTGATTTTTTTCTTTTCTTCCTTTTCAAACAGTTATTGCCACCATAGTCCAAATTCTTATCAACATAACAACATCCATTCACTCGACAAATATTTACAGAGTTTGTACTGTCTTCACTGTTTTAGACACAAGGATGCAGCAGCAAAAAATAAAATAAATGAAAGAAATTAATAAAACTGTAATATAATCCTGCCTTCATGAAGCTTCCTTTCTAGTGTAAGTAAGCCAGAAACCAAATAAAAAACTGGGGGGAGAAAAAGGGTATGTTGTGTGAATTAAAAACCATGGAGAAAAATCATGGTGGGAAGGGGAACTGGGAATACCTTTTCTGGTAGTAAGGGTGGCAATTTTAAGGGCAGAAATCTTTACTTTTATAAAGATTATCTTTAAAGGAAGATAATCTTTGCATAAAAACTTCAAAATCTTGAGGGGGCAAGTCCTGTAGATACCTGGTGGGAGAACGTTCCAGGGATAGTTAGCAACTTATAGCAAAATCTCTGAGGTGAGCCTGAGGAAGGATGGTAGGAAATGGGAGAGGCAGGGCAGGGGCCTGAAGGCCATTAACTTTGGCTTTTAGGCTAACTAAGAGCCACAGCTGTTGGAGCAGTTTGAGAGGAGGAAAGACCTTATCTAACTTATATTTTAACAGAATTATTCTGGCTGCTCTGGTCAGCCTCTAAAAGGGCAAGTAAAAAAGGTAAGGAAACCAGTTAGAAGGCTATTGCAGTAGCCAGAGTGAGAGACAATGGTGGCTTGGACCAGAGTACAATTGGTGGAGACTGTAAGGAGTATCAGAGGGTCCTGTATATATCTTGAAGTTAGAGCCAAGAGGATTTGCTCATAGACTGGACATGGGGTGTGAGGAAGGAAGTCTATTCAAGGATGACTGCCAGGGGTTTTGGCCTAAGCAGTTGGAAAATTTGAGCTGTCATTTTGAAAGAAGAGTATGTTTGAGGCATTTAAGTTTGAGATGCTTATTAGAAATATTAAGTAGCAACTGTTTATAACACTATGGACCTCAATGGTGAGGTTCGGGTAGGAGATTTACATTTGGAAGTCAGCATATTGATGGTATTAAAAGTCATGAGACTGGATGAGATCATCAAGAGCATTAAATAGAAAGAAGAAATGGAAAGAAAGAATGAAGAGGGGTAGTGGGTGGGCCCCAGGGTGTCCTAAGGTCTGGAGTCTGGAGAGATGAGAGGCACCCGCAAATCAGACCAGCTTGTGAGGTGGGAGGAAAACCAGAACATAGTGTCCTGTAAGCCAAGCAAATAAAGTGTTTCAAGAAAGAGATTGACTTTGTTAAATGCTTCAAAGTAAGATGAGGATAATTGAAAGGTTTCTTGAACAGAAACCTGGTGTTCCCACCCCAACTTTCTCAATATCATTAGGTTTAGTTTTCTAAAACATGTTTTTTATCATGTCCTACTCGAAACAACTCTCGTTGGTTTTAATTATCATACACTGAAGCGCCAAATGCCTGAATTTGCCATTTCAGGCCTTACAAAGCATCTCTATTCATCACTTTCCAGCAGGGAATGGCGAGCCTCCTGGAGTTTCCTGCACCTCCCATGTTCTTTTCTCACGCCACATCTTTGCTTTATACTATGTTCTTTATGCATATGGCCTTCCTATTCCTTTCTTGTAACCCTAGTTCTCATTCCCTTCCCCGCCCAGCTGAAACCCTCATCATGCCGGGCCTTTAGGAAATTTCCTGTCTCTGAGTTCCCATACCTCACCACTTTATCATTCACAGTGGTACTTGCACCATCTCATAATTTTTCAGCCATTATGTAGGCAGAAAACTCTTCTTCTTTAGGAGATGTGAGTTCCTTTAGAGTAGGAACCAGGTTTTAAACCCCATAGCTTCTGTAGCTCCCTGAAAAACTAGGTGTTCAGGATTGAGCATGAAATAAGCCTCCAAGGAACACTTAAAATCATTAGAAATTAGAGTGAAAATGGAAATCTATGTTTAGCTATTTGGCTGGTCCAGATATTTTCTTTCTTTTCTTTATTTCACACATATGGAATTATTTCTTTTCAAGAAAATCTTGCAGGAAACCTCAAATTGTAAACTAGATAAATGCAAAGCTGCTATGGTTGAGGGAAGAGGGTAGGAGCCCAGAGCTTTACCATTCATCCATCCTTCTCTTCCAGACACCCTGACATTACCCTAAGGCAACCTCAGAGGTACTTCCATGGATCACCATTTTATAGATGAAGAATTTGAGATTCAGAGCCAGTTCATACAGGTAGCAAATAACAAAATGAGAATTTGTGTCTCCACATATTGTACTTGGCTTGCTTTATAGCAAATGAGTAAATGAATGAGTTATAATTAGGTAATGACTGAATTAAAAAAGAGAGGGGAAGTAGACAATACGGCATACTCATTTGTCCCTGATTGTGGGCTGGAGCTCACATGACTTATTCAGATCTTCTCAATAAGCAGAAAAGATCACAATTTCCATTGTATAGATGAGGCTAGAGCTGGGGCATTTAACAGGTTGCCTCCAGGTGAAGAGATGAAGGTGAAATTCAAACACGGGTCTTAAGTACTTAAGCTTATATGTTTTTTGCTATGTCATACTCCTTCTGCAGTAGAAATTACAGAGTAAATATTAAAAAAGGAAATATATTTAGAGAATTGTTTTAAATTTATGTATCAAAAGCTGTTATGGCTTTTTTTCTCTTCTCTCTCTCCTCCCACCCTCTTTTTCTCTTTCTTTGTTTTACTAATTACAACATCAGTACAAGACAACTCTAAAGATATTTATTAGCAAACAGCTACAGAGTGACCCTCCAAAAGCTAATTTTGCATTATAAGATTGATTTTCATGGAAAGCATATTTTATAAACCTAAAAAGCATATTGGGTGGGGACACAGGACAACATCCACTATTTCTCAATTGCAAATTTTCCTGCAAATGGGATGTCTCAGTCAGCAGAATTATAATGCTCCCTCTGTGGAATGGGGGATATTTCCAACTAGTGTCAGTTAGTAGTATTAAATGGAATCAAGCTGCAAATATTACTTTGGTAGGGTCTTTGCAGAACACTTTATGACATAATACATTTTTTGTAACCTAGTTTGGATTTGTCTAGAAATGCTGCAGACTATTAAAACTTAAGAAAAATACCTTCTTGAAAGGAATATAAAATACATCCTTTATGGAAGCAGCTTAAGTGCTGGTTATAAGAAGTTCTGAAGTCTAAATTCTTTATGTTACAGAAACTGAATATTCAGGTACATGGAAATAATAATTATGTCATATAACTCTGGGATGTTTTTCAGTTTTATAACTTGCTTTTATATGTCATGTATTATTTACTTCTCATTCTTGGAATACAGGTGATAGCATCCTCACTTTAAAGATGAGGAATTTAGGAATCACCGGACTTATGCAGGGTTATACAACCTCAAGCTGATGTTTCATAAATTCCATATGTGGTGGGAAAATGTTTCTTTATTATATTATTATATTACTATTATTTATTATAGTAAAGAAACTTTATTTTTTCCCTTTCCAGGTAGAAATTCCTCACTTCTTTCAACCTTAGTATTTTCTTTTCTTTCTTTTTCTTTTTTTATTATACTTTAAGTTCTAGGGTACATGTCCACAACGTGCAGGTTTGTTACATATATATATATATACACACACACACACATGTGCCATGTTGGTGTGCTGCACCCATTAACTCATCATTCACATTAGGTATATCTCCTAATGCTATCCTTCCCCCCTCCCAGTTCCCCACAATAGACCCGGGGTGTGATGTTCCCCTTCCTGTGTCCAAGTGATCTCATTGTTCAATTCCCACCTGTGAGTGAGAACATGTGGTGTTTAGTTTTCTGCTCTTGCAATAGTTTGCTGAGAATGATGGATTCCAGCTGCATCCATGTCACTACAAAGGACACAAACTCATCCTATTTTATGGCTGCATAGTATTCCATGGTGTGTATGTGCCACATTTTCTTAATCCAGTCTGTGACTAAGGAACATTTGGGTTGATTCCAAGTCGTTACTATTGTGAATAGTGCCACAATAAGCATACATTTGCATGTGTGTTTATAGCAGTATGATTTATAATCCTTTGGGTATATACCCAGTAATGGGATGGCTGGGTCAAATGTTATTTCTACTTCTAGATCCTTGAGGAATCGCCAAACTGTTTTTCACAATAGTTGAACTAGTTTACAGTCCCACCAACAGTGTAAGAGTGTTCCTATTTCTTCACATCCTCTCCAGCACCTGTTGTTTTCTGACATTTTGATGATTGCCATTCTAACTGGTGTGAGATGGTATTTCATTGTGGTTTTGATTTGCATTTCTCTGATGGCCAGTGATGATGAGCATTTTTTCATGTGTCTGTTTGCTGTATGAATGTCTTCTTTTGAGAAGTATCTGTTCATATCCTTTGCCCACTTTTTCATGGGGTTGTTTTTTTTCTTGTAAATTTGTTTGAGTTCTTTGTAGGTTCTGGATATTAGCCCTTTGTCAGATGAATAGATTGCAAAAATTTTCTCCCATTCTGTAGGTTGCCTGTACACTCTGATGGTAGTTTCTTTTGCTGTGCAGAAGCTCTTTAGTTTAATTAGATCCCATTTG
>NW_016803776.1:2202227-2208420 GCF_001698545.2 Rhinopithecus bieti | reverse complement strand
TTAGATCGCAGAATGCTGTGCTAGCAATGAGGGAGGCTCCGTGGCCGTGGGACCCTCCCGGCCAGGTGTGGGTATAATCTCCTGGTGTGCCCGTTTGCTTAAAGTGCGGTATTGGGGTGGGAATTACCCGATTTTCCAGGTGTTGTGTGTCTCAGTTCGCCTGGCTAGGAAAAGGGATTCCCTTCCCCCTTGCGCTTCCCAGGTGAGGCAATGCCTCGCCCTGCTTCAGCTCTCGCTGGTCGGGCTGCAGCAGCTGACCAGCACCGATTGTCCGGCACTCCCCAGTGAGATGACCCCAGTACTTCAGTTGAAAATGCAGAAATCACTGGTCTTCTGTGTCGCTCGCGCCAGGAGTTGGAGACTGGAGCTTTTCCTATTTGGCCATCTTGCTCCGCCCCCCCACCGTGAGCCCATTCTTTAATCCTCCAGGTAAATCACTCTACTGTGAACAATTAAATAAGTCTGGATGCTGGAGGCTGAATTTCAGTAGACCAGTTACTGAGTGGTCAGCTGGGAAACTTTGCAAGCCAGAAGTGGGTTTTATTTTACAATGTGGTTAACTCTGCAGATAACATTTTATACCTCCTTTCCAAGATTTTTTTTTAGGTTTTATTAATTTTCTCAAGGAGCAGAGGTGGGACAAAGATGCCACAGTGACCACTAATAATCTTTGAGTCTGTAGGGTACTACAAAATAAATTTTGCCATGATGCGAAGGCAACCTTAAGTAAGTAATGAACTGAGTCATCAGGAAATTATTCAGGATCGTTCCTGTGGGACAGAACACCATGAATGTTTGTTTAATCCAGAACTTTTAGATAACTAGAAGCTAAAACAACTATCATTTATTTTGCGCCTACAATGTGCTGATCACTGTGCTAGGTAAATTACGTAAGAGAGACAACATATTCAGGTCTAGAAGAGTCCCAGAGCTGCCTAGACGAGTCTCAATATAACCTCTTTGCCCTCACATAAGTAGTAATAGTGTCACCTTTCACTTTTAAATGTTTTTTAGAAAAAAAATTTAAAGAATAGATGGATGGATAGACATGTAATAAAGGAATTTCTGTGAAACTGTAATCATAGAATCTAAGTGGAAGATACATACGTTGGCAGATAAAAGTTATTTAAAGTTCTCTCTGTATGTTTGAAAGTTTCCATAATAAAATATTGGGGAAAAAGTGTCTTGGATGACAAATTATATGGTTACTTGATATGAAGATGATCTAATTTAATACTTAAAACCACCTTATATGTGCAATACAATTATTATCTACACTTTACAGTGGATAAAACTGAAACGCTGACAGGTTAAGTGGCCCAGAACTGCACATCTAGTAAATGGGATGGACGTCAAGCAGTGAACTTCCAGAATTCTTGCATTTGGAAGCAATGCTATACTTCCCCTAAGTTTACTTTAATATACTGATCACAGTAAACATCTTTTCTTGCAACAGCTATTTAAATTCCACAGAATTAGTATTTCCCAGAACACATTTTAGAAAACATTGCCATGGAGCAAGGCAGAGGAAAAAGGAATTCACATTTATGTATTTTCATTGTTTTGCTACTAATAGCTACCTTTTTAAAGTTAACTTTCTGTCAAACACTCTATATACATAGCTTCATTTGCTCCTCACAGTACCATTCATCTATTATAAATAGATATAAATATCTTTATAGTATGTTGAAAAAGTGTACACAGAGCTTTTAAAGAACTTACCTATGGTCACACATGTAGTACATTTCCAAGCTGGGATTGAAACCTAGGAATATCATCTCTTCCCCTCCACCAACCCACTTCTGAAGTTGCTTTTTATTAACTCGTCCACTCTTCCTCTTATGAGCTTGGACTAAAAAAGGAATACAGACCTATGAAGAAAAGCTTTGAATATTATGTGAAAGTATTTTGGTGCAAATACATAATGCCCTTGGAATAATCTATAAATTTTCTCTCACTATGACATTTTTTTGAGAGCAAAATGAGGGTACAAATTAATCATCTTTTATTTTGATTCAATAGTCTCTATGATACTACGTTTATCCAAATCCATTCACCATCATTTATTGACCACTTCTTAGGTAAGGGCTCTAGGGCCTTATTACTCCTAGTCCCTCTTCTTAGGAAAGACACAGACATAATATTTACTGATTTTCTACTTTGTGTCAGGTGCCATTCCCTTCTAGGTCTTAGTTCCTTTATCTGCAAAATGGACATAATAACAATAGTCATTGTATTAGTTACCAATAATATTGTTGGTAGCTACAAATAGCAGCTGCAAATCACTTATTGCTGGCCACGTATTAAGACTTCATTCATGTATTTATTTATTCCTCCAGTAGTTAATAGACAGGCACTGTGTGCCAGGCATCATTCTTTGTGCTGATGATATAGCAGGGAACAAAACAGACAAAGACCTTGCCTTCCTGAAGCTTATGTTTTGTAAGGGATTCAGACAATAAATGAATGAATAAGTAAATGTGGATCAGGTGATAGCTTCATCAGGATCGTCTAGGTTGTGCTGCAGTAAAAAACAAACCCCAAATATCGGTGGCTAAACCCACTAGAATTTTACTTCTCACTCATGCTGTATGTTCCATGAAGGTTAGCAGAGAGGATCTGAAATTCAGTTACATAGAGATTCAGGATAGAGGCTTCACCTTCTCCCATGCATTTTGATCCCCAAAAGGAAGATGGGGAGCTGTGGACTGGCCCTTAAAACCAGAACACACATACATTTCATTGGCAAAAACTAGTCACATGTTTGTGCCTCATGTCAGCATGGGTAAGGAAGTAAAATGCTGCTACATGCTTGGAAGGAACATACAATAGCCCTGAGGGTGTTCACCTACAGTGATAGCAGGCCTGGAAGAGAAATTAAGGAGTATAACAGGGAATAGGGAGCACTGAGAGAGAGAGAATGCTCTTTAATAGCAGTGAGGGCCTTAATGATAAAGTGACATTTCAGTGGTGATATGAGGAAACAAAGGGGTAGGTAGGTCTTGCAGTTATCTGAGAGAAGAGTACTGTAGTCTGAGAAGACAGCCAGGACAAAGGTATGGATATTTTTTGACATGTTTGAACATCAACAAGAAGGTCTGGGTGATTGAAATGGAGGAAGCAAGGGAGAAAAGGTCAAAGAGAGAGATGGAATTGGATAAGGTAGAGCCTAGAGGTCACTGTGAGGACTTTGGCTTTTGTGCTGAGTGGGATTGGCAGGCTTTAGGCATTTTGAAAGGAGAGATGTGATCTGACTTACATGTTAATAGGATCTCTGGCTGCTGTGTGAGGAAGGAGGCTATTAAGTTGTCCAGCCCAGCTGAGAGATGATGCTGGCTCCGATCAGAATTGTAGTGATGGAAGTGGTGGGAAAGGGTGAGATGATTGATATATAGTTTGAAAGTGGAGTCAAGAGGATTTGCTCACAGACCGGATGTGGGGTGTGAAAAAAAGAGAGAAAGGAATCAGGGGCAAATCTAAAGTTTTTAATGAGAGAAATTGTAAGGATAAAGTTGTAATTTTAAAAGGTGGAAACTTTGAGTTGAGCACTTAAAAGTTGTCATAAGCACCACAGTTCTTCAATCTTTACAGGAGCTCTATTAAGAACATCTTACTAACCTTATTTTTAAAACTAGAAAGTTGATACCTAGTAATGTTGGGTGGCTTATCCAGGGAAATAGTTCAGATCATAAATTCCTAACTTTGAAATAAGATACACTGATAATTATAAAGCATATTCCTTCTATTCTTCTGGTTTGGTGATTAAACAGATCCTGATATATTTTTAAGTTTTATATCATATATGCCAAATTGCTTTAATAATGAGTAAAACTCCCAATGTAGAATTTTAAAAGTCTTCTTTGATGGGTGATCTAAAAGACAAATTTTCAAGTTCTTCTTTAGTGCTTGATGTAAAACCATGAGCATGAACCACTGTACCCAACCTGTTCTAGATTTTCTATTTCAACAACCTGCAGACATTGTGAGTGAAGACATTTCCTCAAAAAATTTCATTTACTCAGTCATTAAATACACATTGATTGAGTTCCTTATTTGTGGTGAACATGACTTAGAAACCTGGGATATGGAGACAGTTAGGATGAATTGACCTGCTTAAAGACTAGTGAGAAAGATGAAAAATAAATTAATTACAGTGCAAGATGTTAACTGCCGAGCAAAGGCCCTGTGAGGACCGAAAGAAGAGATACCAGACCCTCTCTGGAGAAGTCATTTTGGAACGATTGTTAAAAAGAGATGGCCCTCATCCGATGTTTGAATAGTAACAGGACTTCTTTAAAGTTCTTGGAGGTTGGGGAGAAAACACATTTTAGAGAAAGAGAAGAGCATTTGCAAGTCTATGATGTTATAAATCAGAATGAAAAACTCTGGGATGCGAAGAGTTGGTTAGACTGGAGGAGGTACTTTGGGAAGCCTAAAAGAGAAGATTGCTTGAGGCCAGGAGTTTGAGACCAGCTGGAGTATCAAAGCGAGACCCCATCTCTTAAAAATAAATGAAATTAGCCAGGCGTGGTGGCAGGCACCTCTAGTCTCAGACTTGGGAGGCTGAAGTGGGAGGATCACTTGAGCCTAGGAGTTCTCGACTGCAGTGCGCTCTGATTGTGCCACCGGGCTCCAGCCTGGGTGACAGAACAAACCCCGTCTCAAAAAAGAAACGAAAATCTAGATCAGAAATAGCAAATGCATTTCATTCCCTATGCTCAATGTGGCCAGTTGATAGTATCAGTCTCCTGGGTATCAATTACAAAAGGCATTCTGAGACTCTTTCTGCACTTGGAAGAAACAGGCATGGTTATGACGCCTGTAATGGATATGAGAGAGGAGAGTGAATGAATTCATTTTAAGTTATTTGATTTCCCTGACTAGAATATTGAGCTAAATTCATGTAACTCCAAGGATATGTATAGAAAGTTTATTTTCTAATTAAATGCCTACTATCAACTTATTTATATACACAATTGCTACTGTGATTCACCTGAGGACCTATTG
Source organism: Rhinopithecus bieti (assembly GCF_001698545.2). Classification (NCBI taxonomy): domain Eukaryota; kingdom Metazoa; phylum Chordata; class Mammalia; order Primates; family Cercopithecidae; genus Rhinopithecus; species Rhinopithecus bieti. Next base: position 2,203,413 of record NW_016803776.1, on the reverse strand, counting down.
CTAGTTTCATTGCTGAGCAAGTCTTTCTGCTTGGTTTGTAATCTCTTGAAAGAGAGTATTTCTAAAGAAAATACAAACTGAACTGTTGTTCTGACACAGGTCCAAGGTCCCTTAAATAGCGGCAGGCATACCTGGAAATTTATTGAATATTGTTTTAGGTCCTCACTGTGCTTTTGGAGGCCCATTTAGAAGACTTCATGGGGAACATGGAGATTCATCTTCAGTGATTTCAAACTTTTTGTAGTGTGGAAGAATATAAAATGCAGGAAAAAGCCAGGAAGGCAGGCAATTTTTAAAATTATGCCAACCATTTCCTCTTAGTGTTACGCCGCTATGCCTTCTTCTTCTAAAAAGCTAACTCTGCAAAACCTAATTAAAATAGTTACCATTTTATCAAACACTTTCTAGTGCCAGGCACTGTGCTGTGCTATGTACATGTGTGTGCGTGTGTGTATTTATATACCTCAAGTACATAATCATATGCACAAATTCTATTGATATACCTAATCAGTATAAGGCTGTTAGTCAGCTTATTTTAAGAAAGCCTTTCCTTTATTCTGAGACTGTGTCACTCACATTTTTATTTCTTGGTATTAAAATGTCTTTTCTTTTACTAAATGAAGGTAGAAGATAGTAGGGTTGTTGTTGTTTTTTAATGCCCTTACTTGACAAAATGAAAAGTAAGAGGAAATCCTATATTTTCCTCCTCTACTATCCCAGGAGCCTTCTTCCTTTTATTATCATCATCACCACCACTTACAGTCTGACTTGACCATGAATACTGAACACGCAGTTGAACAAAGACATTTTCAATAAGTCAGTGAGACTGGGCACCTTTGGGCTTTTCATCACTTTTCTGCTAACCAGCATGGGTCAGTATATTGGATTCAGATTCTCAGAAACTATTTCTTGTCTTTTGAAGAACACACAAAAAAATAAGTTTTAAAAGGTAGTAACTAACATATCAGGAGAGCACATATGAGGAAGAGACCTTTGCCTATAGCTCTCTAGACCTTGGCCTGAGCCTGTAATTCAGCCTCACTGGGAGCTCTACGGCACAGAAATTATGTGAAACATTTCCAAACATAAATTATAAAATTATTCTGATGGGCTCCTCATTATCTCATGACTTCACCTGGCACCTAAATGGAATCTTGTGATTCTTTTTTTTTTATTATTTTTTTTT
>NW_016803776.1:2197067-2199354 GCF_001698545.2 Rhinopithecus bieti | reverse complement strand
TATATATATATATATATAGAGAGAGAGAGAGAGAGAGAGAGAGAAGAAAGAATAATGCCAACATAAGGCTGCAGAATTAGCTTCAAAACTGATTGATGTTCTGCAGTAAAATGAAATCTTAACCTTTGGAGTTATATTTTCTATGGGACAGAAATTATTTGCACTTCTACTAGATGAAAATAATTTGTAGCTTATCCATCTTCTGCAAATTAAGATCTAGCTTTACCACGTCCAGGCCCTAATGAAGACAATTGCAAAGTCAAATACGGATGCCTTTCCCTAAAGCAAAACGTGACCCCATGTGGGCTTTTCAACAATATCCTTGCATGGCTTTGAAAGAGAATGCTATAATCTTTTGCCTTATCTCCAGGTTTTGGGTTGTTTTCTTAAATTGGTTAAAAACAACAACAACAACAAAACAACTGTGGCAAGGGATACATGGGGGTAACATTTTCCCAGGTTCTTAAAATGATGCAATGTATCGAGTGTGGAATATTTGTTAAATATTTATTTAACATCTACTTGGAACATCTACTTTGTAACAGTAAGCATTATATAAAGAGATTTCAAACCCCATAAATATATATACCTACTATGTATCCATAAAACATTTAAAATAATTTTAAAATTAAAAGAAATTTCATGCATTGTTTTATTTTATCTTCACAAAACTTTCTGAGGTAATGTTTTCCAGAGGAAGGAACAGAAACAGAGGAGTTAGTAAGTTGCATAAAGTAATTCAACCAGAGATAGTACAGCAAAAATTCAGCTACAATGTCTAACTTTAAACAAACATAGTACACTACTACCTAAATTGCTTTACTCACTTTAGATTACATGTTTTCATTGTAGGTGATGATTTTTGCAAATATCACTTTTTTGTCTCTGGCAAGCAAACTTCATTCATTTTATAAAACTTTTTTTTCTGATTTAAAATATTATAAGATCATTACAGAGGATGTGACAAATAAAAAGAAAAATTAAACTCTCAAAATTCCACTACCCAGACACAAACCCAGTTAACATTTTGATGTGTTTCCTTGCAATTCTTATTAATGTACAAGTTTATGCATATATGTTGCAAATTGTACTGTGATCTATAAGAACCATTTTAATTTTAATATAATATTGCATAGATAAACCACAGTGTATTTGATAGATCCCCTATTATTGGGCATATAGGTTTTTCAGTACTTAATAATATAAATAATGTGATGGACATCTTTTAATAAACATATCATTTAGTCTGCCTGTAAACTCAAGGAATAGGTACTATGATTATCTCTAGTTCTTAGTTGAGGATATAAGTGACTTACACAAGGACATAGCTGGCAAGGGCAGAACTGGGATGAGCCCTTAGAAATTTTTAACCACTGCTGGAGCAGGAACCTGAATTTACATTGTTTTTTCTCCCTCCACACTGTTTTCCAGGGGCTCAGACTCAGAAGCCATGGGACTGTCTGATATTCACTATGATGTCTACACACACATTTAGAGTTGCGTTTGTTGCCATGATCTGCAAGACCTTGTGTTCTTGAGACAAAATTCATTCCCTGCTTCCTTACACAGGATAAGTCAGCATCTATTTTGCTCTTCTAAGGCAATAAAACATGCCCTGGAATGTGGTACCTCCTAAATATGCATGCCATATGCTGCCATTCACAATCCACAGGTGTGTCTTAGCAGATTATTAATACTTCTCCACAGACACAAAGCTTCAGTCTGCCCAGTGCTGTAAAACTCTCTCCTTGAGTAGAAGGGTTTGTTTGTTTATCAGATCAAAAGAAAAATTATCTTCAGTTTTGACATATACAACATATGGAATTATACAGCATTACTAGGCAAAATAAGAATGCAACCACAGCTGCTAACACACCAAATTCCACCAAATGTTCTAGATTTGGGGAGTGTTCAAAACTCCTTTAGTCCTGTAATCCCAGCACTTTGGGAGGCCGAGACGGGCGGATCACGAGGTCAGGAGATCGAGACCATCCTGGCTAACACGGTGAAACCCCATAGGGCAATCAGGCAAGAGAAAGAAATCAAGGGTATCCAGTTAGGAAAAGAAGAAGTCAAATTGTCCCTGTTTGCAGATGACATGATTGTATATTTAGAAAACCCCATCGTCTCAGCCCAAAATCTCCTTAAGCTGATAAGCAACTTCAGCAAAGTCTCAGGATACAAAATTAATGTGCAAAAATCACAAGCATTCTTATACACCAGTAACAGACAAGCAGAGAGCCAAATCAGGAATGAACTTCCATTCACAATTGCTTCAAAGAGAATA
>NW_016803776.1:2166610-2195256 GCF_001698545.2 Rhinopithecus bieti | reverse complement strand
AAAAAAAAAAAAAAAAAAAAAAAAAAAAAAAAAACTCTTTTAGTGCAAATGAGATGATGAGATGTTAGCATTAACATTATCAGAGAGCTTTTAAATTTCATATAATATTTTGTACTGGGGAAATGGTGAGAAGAGATAATCTATTTCCTAAACCTAACATACCCTTTAATAATGTAAATAAATTTGTTTTCCTGAGCTAAGAGGGTTTTCTTTTTACTGTTTAGAGCATTGAAATATGTAGTTTCAAATCTCTGGGCCACCTTCTGAAATTGTACTTCCTAAGCTTTGGTCAATTCTTGCTGGTTTATTTTTTTGAGAATATTTTGATGGGATTATTAGTGTTGAGTGGGTTACTGAAAAAGGTAAACAAAGATATGTTTAAGAAGGTCTAAGGTGTCTGATTTGAAAGATATACTGAAGTCAGAAAGGGTCTTTTTAACAGTCTGGATATATGTGATAGTCTGCTTATTAAAAGCACAAACAAACAAAATGCAAAAACCAATTGTCATCAAACAACAAACTATTTTTCCAGCTAACCCTCAATACAAATGTTCATTATTTTGAAAGTGTTCTTCTTGTGGGAGCAATAGAAATTTTGACACAATTAGTGGTGCACTCTGACATCCATCCTCAAGCAACTCATGTAATTTCCAATAGTATTTTCAGCTGTTTATGGCAATTTGTATCCGGCCAAATGTAAAAGGAAATCTTACATTTTGCCCTGCGTTTTGGGGAGTTATCAAAGACAGAAAAAATGTTGCATATACGCTTCTCAATGTACTTCTGAAGTTGCCTTCAAAATCAATGCAGAGAGGAAAAATGTTATGGCTCTTATGTTAAAAAATAGCAAATTTCCTAGTGGACTTGATGTATTCTTGCAATGACCAGCACCTCCCTGTACTACGGCAGAAAAGCTGCTTCCTAAGAGGTGAGTGTCAGGATCTCAAATGGGTCCTGGTTTATTTAGTCACTGAATTGTGGGATGAGCTGCTGGGAAGTTAGAAAACTAGGACTGGGAGCAAGAATGGGCAGATGTTCCTCTGGTTTGAATTCCTAGGTCTTGGGCCTGTGAAGAAACACAGAACAAAACAAAATAAAAACAAAGCAACAAATTCTCCTGACTCTTCTTCCTAAAGTTTGACTTGGGCCACATTGATTCTGGGCCCCTCAAAACCCGAATGTAATAGCAAAACATGATAACATCTCTGTACCTAGCAATTCAAAGAATTAAAAAGGAGAGCATAATTAACTCCTTTAAAGGAGCATCTGCTCCCAGAGAGTATAAACAGTCTTCTTTTTGATTTACCATTCCCCAAACCTTATCTGAAGTTTGTAGTCCAATCCCTCACCTTTTCATGTTACTAAACAAACACAGATTCCCTCAAGGAACAAAGCCCTTTCAATCCCTCCAATTTAGACACTAGGATCACATAGCAATATTTAGACCTTGGATACTGAGAAGGCTATTTTATTTGGGAGATAAAGAGGAGGAAGTTATGGGACTCTGCACATCCTCAGCTGTCTGCTTCTCACTGAGTAATGCCTCCTTTCCTTCTATGGACTGTGACTCCAGTTAGTTTCTATGTTGCAAGGAGCTTTATGCTTTTCCCATAGACAATAAGGAGACCTGAGGACCAGACCTAGCTTTATCACTTTCTAGCTGTGTGTCTTTGGTTGGGAAAGGCCTTTTTCAACTTTAGCCCTCAGTTGATCTTGTAGAACAAGTAGTTCAGATGAAACAGTCTTTGTAGTTCTTTCTGGATCTAGCATTCCATAATGAGTAGCTCTACCTTGTTCTGCATTTCCCCTTACCTTCCTGCTTTCTACTAAGTCACCGAGGCTGCATATTGGAGAGCAGGGATTGAATCCTGGCTCTGCAGGTTGCCAGAGTTGTACCTCAACAACTCACTTGTACTCTCCCTAAACCTGTTTCCTTGTTTATTTTATTTTGTTTTAATTTATTATTATTTTTTGAGCTGGAATCTTGCTTTGTCACGTAGACTGGAGTGCAGTGGCACAAACATGGCTCACTGCCACCTTGGCCTCCCAAGTTCAAATGATCCTCCCACCTCAGCCTCCCAAGTCACTGAGACTATAGGCATGCCACCATGCCTGGCTAATTTTTTTGTGTTTTTTTTTTTTTTTTTTTTTTTTTGTAGAGATGGGGTTTCACCATGTTGCTGAGACTGGTCTCAAACTCCTGGCCTCAAGTGATCCTCCTGCTTTGGCCTCCCAAAGTGCTTTGATTACAAGCATGAGACATGGCTTATGGCCTATTTCCTCATTTATGAAATTTAAACTATTTCTCCTACTTTGTAGGAGTGGTATGTAACAGAATGACATTATACACATGAAGAGCTAAGAAAATGTCTGAAAAATTTTAAGCATTAAGTAAATGTTAGCTGTTATTTTTAGATAAGGTACCTTGTTAGGTACCTACCACAGTGTCTGGCATATAGAAAGCATCTAATAAACATTAACCATTTTATTGTTATTGTTATCTTCAGGAAGGAAAGATTTTAGTTTTAAACTTTCAATAGTATTTTGGTTTGAGGAAAAATGTTTTTCTTCGTCCCTGTGGAGGTATCTTAAGATGAAGGGATTTTCCTTACCTTCCTCTTGATTTACTAAAGAGAACATACTAACTTCAGAGACTAATTCTCCAAACAACCCTTTGCTGTTCATACTTTGACCTGGATGCAGGATGCAGTGTTCTTCCTTCTCTCTTTTTCTTTTTTTCCCCCTTTATGCACCCTCAGGCAGAACGTAGAAAGAGGCTCAAATGACTTCAATTTGAAGACAACCTCCAGCAGCTGCTGATGGTTGCATTATAACTGGACTAGGAAGCACTTGTTGTTCACATGAATGCAAGAGAAGATAATTCATCAGTCTACCCAAAGCAGCTAACTGAAGCAGCTACTAGGAGAAGCTAACCAAAGGCATGAGAAAACAGGAAAAAAAGACATAAAGAAAGATGGATGATAGATAGATAGATTGATCGATAGATAGAGAGACGATAGATAGGTCAATAGGTGGTATATTAGTCTACTCTGGTTGTCAAAACAATATACCACAGACTGGTTGGCTTAAACTACAGAAATTTATTTTCTCACAGTTCTGTAGGCTGAAAGTCCAAGATGAAGGTGTTGGCAGCTTTGGTTTCTGGTGAGGCCTCTCTTCCTGGCTTTTAGATGGCAGCCTTTCTGCTGTGTCCTACCTGGTCTTCCATCTGTGCACACACGGAAGGCGGGGGTGTTGGGAGATGAAGAGAGTGCTGGTGTCTTTATTTTCTTATAGGAATACCAGTTCTATCAGATTAAAATCTCATCCTTATGACCTTGTTTAACCTTAATTATCCCTCTAAAGGCCCTGTCGCTACATACAGTTACATTGAGGGCTATGGCTTCAACATAATGTATGAATTTTGAGGGGACACAATTTGGTCTAAAACACAAAGATAGTTTTATAATTATAGGTAAAGAAATAGTTATTTGAAACAGATGTGGTCTCTATATTTGGTGCTATTTGATCTCATATTTCAGTGGAAATATACAAAATCCATTGTAACCTACCTCAGGGAGATCTACTATAAATCCTCTGACTTTGTCATTTCTATGTGTGGTTTTTCTTCTAAGTACCTATTTCCTTTGTAGTTTTTTATTTACTGACACTATTATTTGTTATTATTCAATTAGTGTCTACTAGCCTAGTCTCTAGGCTGTGTGAGTACCAGAGCTCTGTATCTTGCCCATGATGGCTCATTGCCAAGCACAGCTCACGGCACATGGAAAGTGATTCAGACAGATGGCCTTCTTACTTTGTCGTGAACACCAAGCACATTCCTGCCTTAGGATTTCTGTACTTGAAATTCCTCTGCATGGAATATACTTTAGAGATTTGTAGGACTGACATACTTTTGACAAAACTCTACTCAACTTCTACCTCTTCTGAGGCCTTTCCTGACAGTACTATGTTGGGTCTTATTTCAGAAAACAATCCTCCAAAACAAAGCCCTCAGCAGCAGCATCAGAAACAAAAATATTTCTCTGACCTTCACCTGCTTGCCTGTATCTCAATTTCATTTTCCCCCAAGTCTAGTCATAGAAACTAGAATCCCTCTTCTCCAAGGCGGGTCATGGAAACCAGAAACTCTTTTCCTGAAATCCAGCCATAAAATGTAAAAACTGGCCATAAAGAAATAATCTAACCTACCTTGTTTGACATAAGTCATAAGACTCCTATTCCAGAGAGGGCCCTGTCTCACACAGAGAGGAAAGTTATACATGCTCAGGCCCAGAAGAATCTAGACAGAAAAGCCTTGACTAATGCTAATATATATTAGCCTTAGATTATAACCATTTTGTACGGTCATATTTCTACATAGCTGTCTATACTTTGTTGAAACTAAGCATAAAAATGAACAATTTATCTTGTATCTTTGGGTCTTCATTCTAAAGACTCTTTTGTATAAACATTAAGTAAATTTGTATGTCTTTTCTCCGTTTAATCAATCTGCCCCAAGTAAGTGATTTTTTCAGTGAATCTTTAGGGGGCCAAGGGCGTTGGCTCCTACAACTATCAAAAACTGCCCTATGTTCCTTGTAATTACATACTCTCTCATTACACTTTTTGATTACTAATTTTGGGCAGCATGTCTACTTATTTTCATTGTTGTCTGTCTCTTTATTTATAAATTCAGCTTCAAGAAGGCAGAACATTCATCTACTTTGTTCACTGCTGTTTTACTCTGGTCACCAAATACAGAGCATGGAATGCGAGGCACACTCGATAACTGTATAGTACATAAATGAATGGATAATCACTTTGTTAGATGAACAAGTAAAATTATGGGGGCTTAGCTCTTACAGAATGGGAGAAATTGAATAGTAAAACCAGAAAATACAATAATTCTTCTTCCAGGAACACTACTCGTCTACTTCTTTGATTCGTCGTATGCAACTTTTAGATTCCCAGGAGACTTTTCCTGATCCTGGAAGTTGGGAACATGTGTCCCTTCCATGTACTTCTCTATTATAGCAAACTTATCACTGATGCATGCATCATACACCTCTGAATTTTCTTGACTACTTACTGGAATATACATTCCTTAAGGGTAGGCAACAGGATTATTGGAACAGAATAAGATTTCATTGCATACTTGCTCAATGAGTTTAAAGACTTAGTAAAATGGAAGAGATAGCTTCCAAGACATAATTAGCTTAAATAATGTCTTTTCTATCTTAAATTCAAGCTACTGCTTTGGGATTATTTATGGAAGTGAATCTTTCCCCAACAATTCTTACATTACAAATCTCCATGTAAAAGCACAATGCCTGAGAAACCAGAATATTTATTGGAGTAAATTGTTGGGTCTTCTATTGAGAAAAGGATGTGTTGATTAGTTTAAGAGACTTGAAATTAAAACAAAGTCTCCTTTTAATAAAAAACTATTAAAAGCATTCCTAATTGGTACCTTGTTCCAGCACTATATTAAGAACTTTATGCCTGATTTTTCATTTAATCCTAAAATCCTAAAGTAGATATTGTTATTAGTCCCACATGAAGAAATTACTGTTCAGAGAGATTAAATGACTCACCCAAGATCACAGGCCAAATGAATGACATAGCTTTGACTATAACCTAGATATATCTGGTTATACCCCAAAACCATCCTTCTCATCAATGCTATTCAAAACATTGGCTCTATGTCACATAATACCTAAGAGAAGTTATTGGATTCAACAAGTGTATGAAGTGTGCCTGCAAAGTCTTGAAGCAATAGAACACTCATGCCTCAAGAGGACACAGTGGGCCAAAAGTGGATTTAGAGTTCCCAGTAACCTCTCTCTGTCTTCTGCATGGCTTCCTCAAGAGAGACAAAACCAAGAGCATTAGGGCTGAAAATGTCCTTATATGATATCTTGTTCAATGCTTCCATTTTAGAGATGATGAAACTGAGGTTTGAGACGTGATTTGACTTTCCCAAGGTCATCTACATAAGACGCAGCAGAAATAGCCAAGGGTGTTCACTCCTTTTGAAATACACACCGAACAAAATAAATAAATAAATAAATAAATAAATAAATAAATAAGGAATTTGTTGGTGGTTTGAAATGAGCACAATTTAAAATGATTATCAAGCTGGCTTATAAATGGCCATATATGTTTTATTAGATCTACCACTGGGAGTTACATGCTTGTCCTATAATTTAGTAGAAATGGCTATTAATTTCAATCTATGCATTTGATAGTTTTTTGAAATCATTAAAAAAGAAAGATTTATTTGACAGTGGCTCATGCTAAGATAGGTTATGAGCTGATCATACAAATGACAAGGTCATATTAAATAATGTTGTATGGATGTCCATGGGTAGTTTTGTTGAATCGGTAATAGATACTTGGATCTTGCCATTATGTAATTTGTTATTTGACCTCCTCATTGGGAAAATTTACTATCTGCCTAGCCAGTGAACTCACAGCTAATAGTAGATTCAAAATGATGGGAAAATCAGTATTTACTTAATAAAATTTAAATTCTTATTAGGCCAAACATGGAGCTGGCTCATAGTAGGTGCCTAAAGAATGATATTGCTTGCCCTCTTATAGGCTGTATAGAAAATAATTCAGATACAGATTCTCCACATTAGTTGAGGTGAGAATTGAACTACAGAGAATATCTGAAAACCAAACACTAAGAGAAAAATGATGTATAAGCTAAATAGCACTGTCATGATGTCAATCAACCAACCTGAATGATACTCCCGAGGATATTCCATCAGCTGACTGAAAAGTTTGATCTAAAAAAGTCAACATTGTTCTTCCTCAAGTCTCTAATTTCACAGCATACTAAAAATTATAATGCATGTTTTTCCTTTCAACATGTACCTTGCTGACATTTATCCACTAAATGAGTTGTGACTTTTCACTTAGTAAATGAAATGTCTTAATGTGGTGAATATATTTCAGGCTCTTTATTTGCTGTATTGGAGTCCATTCGCTTTGCCAGCAATGGAGAATGCAGTCTGGATTATGTCTATGTCTCTAGACCATCATGATTGTAATCTTTCATTGTGAAAGAGGTAGTTTAGCCAGGGTCAAGAAATGCTTGTCTCATCTTCATCATCCTTTTCATAGCAATTAAGAAGTCCCTTAACTTCTCTGCCCTTAGTGTCCTTAGGCATAAAATACAGATAATGACCTCAGGGGCATTAGGGAAAAAATAAGAATAATAGATATAGCTTACTGAGGATCTACCATGGACCAGTGCCTGGGTTAGGGACTTTAAATTTATTATTTTTATATGTAATAATCACTAAAACTCTGGGCAGTAAGCATTATGGTTCTCATCTCATAGGGAAAGTAAAGCTTGAACACAAAGAGATTGAAGGCTTGCTTAACATCATTTGGCAGAAGCATTTGAATTCAGGTCTCTTATTCCAGGGTAAATATTCTTAGGCACAACTCTATAGTAAGTATGCTGCCTCAGATAACATATACACAGAAATTGTTATAAAAATCAAATAATGGGGAGGGGAATTATTGAATGCCTTAATATACTAGCATCACAGAAGGTGTTTTCACAGGTTATCCTATTTAATCCTCACGACTCTGGAGATAGCTGTATTCACACTTATTATTAGGTTTTCTCTGATTTCAGTGTAGTTTTTTATTTTGTCAAGGTAGAAACTATAATACTGATGAAATCATACTAGGTGTATAATGTGGAATTATGGTATAAGAGAATCAGAACGACCTCTTTGGCAATTCGAGGGGAACAGTGGTTCTTTGTGATGTCCACGTCAAAAGTTTACTTGTGGACTTCGAGGATTTTCTTTGGATATATGTTGGAAAAAGAGCAGGCTACAATAAAATGATCAAGGGTCAGCATGTCTTTTCTTTATAAAAACATTTGTGATTACAGACATTTGCCTGATACAATTTTGGTTTTTTTTTTTTTTTTTTTTTTTTTCTTTTTTTTTTTTTTTTTTTTGAGACGGAGTCTCGCTCTGTCGCCCAGGCTGGAGTGCAGTGGCCGGATCTCAGCTCACTGCAAGCTCCGCCTCCCGGGTTTACGCCATTCTCCTGCCTCAGCCTCCCGAGTAGCTGGGACTACAGGCGCCGCCACCTCGCCCGGCTAGTTTTTAAATAAATCGGAAGTGAGAGCTAAGAGGAAGACTGACTATACCATTGTTTTATTTGGAGATGTGAATTGAAAATTAAAAAATCCTCAAAGATATGAATATTTTAGACGGGAGTGACTTACCGATATAGTAGACTTGAAAATCACTTATTTTGGTAAAAACAAATGGAATAAGTAGAAGAATAAATATGGATTGTGATAAATAGAACATTGTAACAGATGTCTTTAAAGGAGTGACAGAAATACTGGTATCATGGGATGGAAAGTACAGGGTGATTTCCAGAAGATGAAAAAGGTGAATAAGCATGCAGACGATAGCTTAGCCTACAATATTTATTTAAAAAAAAATCAGTTGGAATTCTAGTTCTCAAGTCTCATAAATATTTATGTATGGGTATGTGTCTGTGTGTGTGTGTGCTGAGAAAGGTTTCAATATATTAATTCTTGTTCTGCTTAGATTCTTCTGTATTTCCCTTGTCAAATTAGCTTTACCTTGAGAGAAATTGTTAATTCTAATTGATTTGGCCAGACTGACAAAGCTCTTTGAAATGCTTTCAATCGGTGACAACTTTTAAGACATTTTCTTGTACTTGTGAGAGATTAAAACTTTTTCCAAGCAATATTTCCAAACAGAGGTCCTTTCTGAATGCTTCTCTATGTACACAAGATTGTTGGTCTTTTGGTCTTTTGAGGTCTGTACTGTCATCACCTGCATTATTCATTTCCAGTCACTGGACAGCTCTCCAAAAACCCTTTCCCATCCTCCCCAGGCCTAGTGAAGCCTTTTGTTTTTTAGCTCCAGTGCCAGGCTCAGTTCTCTTTCTTGTTTGCCTTTCATGTGGTTGGTTCTGGCTGCCTCTGAACTCTTTTTGTATCTCTTGTTAGGCATCATTGCCTGTCTTTTCTAACTGCATTTTTACCATGGAAGTCATTGTGTTTTATTCAAAAGCTGAGACCCATCCTATGAAACCTGCAGGGGTTTTCACTGAAAGATATTAAGCAAATCTTCACAGCTTGAATGGAGTCTATCTTTTCCTGGCTAATATACTCCAGCCCTGAAGAAGGCACAAAATAGGTGCTAGGTAGAAGAAACCCCACCTTCTGTAGAATGATTCTGTTGCTAGTGGTGGAGCCATGCTCAGTAGCCTGAGAATGAATCCTTCTTTAAGTGCTGATGGGAGAGCTGAGAAATCCCCAACTGTGAATCAGCTTAACCAACAGTACAAACACCAGAAAAGAACAAAAGTCCTCAATTACACTTGGCTAGAGTACACAGATCTCTGTAGTGATTTTGATTTCCATCTAAACTTTTCCAACATTGAATGAAAAAAAAAAAAAGTCTGGCTCAAAATGTTTTCAGGCTTTATTGCTCATACACTGTATGGTGAACAAGAATGAGTTTTGTCTAACATGTTTGGCAAACATATGTGGAAGGTCAGCTGTTGCTGTGACTTGGTGTACCCTGAGTTCTCTAAAACAAATAGAAGTATTTGTTCTTTAGAGCAAATGGTTCCCAGACTTACTGTGTGCTATGATTTGATTTTTAAATGCCAAAAAATGAAAACAAACAAACAACACAAAACTGCAGAATGCACAAACTTAGTAACCTTTATGTAGGGAAATACTCAGATGAAGAAATAATTCCAATTAGAGACTAATATATGAGAAAGAAGGTGGTATATTAATAACAATTTTATATTGATATAGAGCTATCATTATGGAACTTTGTTATTGTATTTAAGTTTAGAATATATTGCTCTGGACAAAGCAGGAATAATGCTGTAGTATTGAGTCCCCAGTCTTCATGAATTCTTGATTATCTATTATGTAACATAGGACCTCAGAGGTGATCCCATGTATGCCGCATCTTTCATCCCTTAACCCTCCAGCAAAGTCACTGGCTTCAGAGTGGTGTGACAGATGATCTGCTGTGTAAGACTGATAACTGCAGGCTAGGCCTGGTGGCTCACATCTGTAATCGCAGCACTTTGGAAGGCCGAGGCAGGTGGATCAAATAAGGCCAGGAGTTCCAGACCAGCCTGGCCAACATGGCAAAAGCCCATCTCTACTAAAAATAGAAAAAATTAGCTAGGTGTGGTGGTGCCCACCTGTAATCTCAGCTACTGGGGGAGGCTGAGGCACGAGAATTGTTTGAACCCTGGAGGTGAAGGTTGCAGTGAGTCAAGAGCATGCCATTGTACTCCAGCCTGGATGACACAGTGAGACTGTCTCAAAAAAAAAAAAAAAAAAAAAAAAGGGATAACTATGCTTTGAGTAGTAGGTAGAAAGGCTACCTTAAGAGAAGAATAGATGGTAGAATAGGAGAAGGAGGCATTAAAGGAAAGTTTATTCTAGAGAAGGAGTTTTTAACAACAGTGTAGACCTGAGATAAGATAAGCCAACAAAAATATCTCAGGATTAGGGTGATATGTTAGGATACTGAGATGAGTGAGGAATGTGACAGCTGCATGCACAGAAGGGGATGAGCAAGGTGGGCGTGGAGGCCTGAGTGTCTGTGTGCCTGGTTATACTCACATGGAGAGATGGAAGACTGGTAGAAAACCAATATTAAATGCAGTGACACTAACACACTGAGTTCTGAGTCTTAATTATTGATTTAGTATATTTGGGGAATCCCTTGCCAGGGGAATAACTGCCAGTAAAAGTCATGTCAGATATTAGATAGAAAAAGAAACCTAATTTTTATTTAAAAACACTACCTTAAACATACAGGGCTTTGGAATAGATTTCAGCTTGCATCTTCCCAGAATTCTGACTACCTCTTCATGATAGTGGCAGGAGGCAGTCAAATGCCTAGGCAGATAGGGGTGGGTCCCTGGTGAAACCCAACCTTCAAACCAAAAACAATTTAAAGCCTGAAGGCCAAGCTACAAGTCCTGAGTAAATCCATAGGCTATATTGAGAACCTCTCTTTCTGTTTGGCGTGCTTTCCTCTGATTGATCCTCACCCTTCACCTGTTTTATACCTACCCTTCCCTAATTGTTTTTGTTACACTATCATGCCCACCTTTGAATGGTGCCTTTGTTTTAGAACTTTTTTTGCATACTCACAAACCAATCAGCATGCATTCCCCTGTTATGAACCCATAAAAGCCCCAGACCCAACCACACTGGGAGGGAGACAACCTTCATGTCCCCTCTCCACTGAGAGCTGTTCCATCACTCAATAAAATTATTCTCTGCCCTCTTCACCTTTCAATTGTCAGCATAACCTCATACTTCTTGGATGTGGGACAAAACTTGGGAACCACCAAACCCAGGTATGAATTGCAATGCAGGTGGGCTGGGGCATACCTGGCCCAACTGTAGGCCAGTGCACAAGCCAAGTGCAGCCCAGCAGGCCGAGTGGACAGGGTGCCACCTGTGGCAGGCCTGGGTCCAACCAAGGTCCAGGTGAGGATGTTGCTGGCCACAGAGGTCCCTGGCTTGCAAAGTGACCAAGAAAAATCCTGCGTCATTCATTTACAAGAAAGCCCACTTGACAGGGTTTTGGGGAGGATTATGTAAGTTATTGATGTTTAAGCCCTTTATATGCCCAATGTATGTTAAAGGGGCATGTTTTATAATTGTCAGTTTAAAATTATTTTATTGGTTTTCCAAGAACTTCTGTTCAGTTAGTTTTGTGCACCATTCCAATAGAAAGGTTGAAATTACCAGAGGAGAGTGGTCACATCATTCATTCATTTCAGTTTCAGGAAAAGTTTACATGTAAAAATGTATTTTATTAGCAGTTGTTTTGACATCTAATCTTTGTTTTTTTAGGTCATCTACCATGGACATTGCTCCTACACAACTTGACCAGGGTGTTATATAGATGCCCTCTTTGCTAGAGGATTCATAGGGTTTAAGTTAGTCACCAGATTATTTGGAATAAAACAATTTGAATCCATATTGATGAATAACATCCAAAGCTTCATTGGAGTTTTATCTATCCTTTATTGATTCTGTCTCTCCAAAGTTTAAAGTTTAGATCTCCTGCTTCTCATTTTCTTAAAATTATAGTCTGACTTGTCAATCTGCTTTCCATCACCTTTATAGTTATGCTTCTAGGAATTTCTTTGATTGAGCTGCTGAATCTTAAAGTTTTCTGTAAGGCAAAAGTTTAGCAGACATGCTAAACTGATCTAATAAAGAACGTTATACCTTGAATAAATACATATAGTATGAAATTGAATATCTGCTACCAACAGATGAGGGTATATTTCATTATTCTCACTTATCATTTGTTAGCCTCTGGGCATATTTAAAAGAAGATCCTCATCAGCCCTGATGAATGCTGGTATTTGGCCAGATCTACAACTTCAGAACAAAGTGGAGGAATGACTCAATTATCCCTGCTCATGCCTGAATTATCTGTGTAATTGGGACAGAGAAGTGCAGGCAAAGAATGTTGCCTATTGCTATTTTTAAGCTCTGCTCCTGCTGCGTTGTTCTTCTAATGTTTCACTAGTGCTGACACTGGCTTTAAATATTTTACATATCATAATTAATGATTTGGTTGCAACCTGAGGCTTTCTTAGCAAAAGGCACAATTTTGCAAATAATTACATAGGTGATACCATTTCTGAATAGAAAATGAACAGCTACATCATCAGTGTGTTTTCAGTTCTGTTTATTTAAATAGCATGTTGTCATTCATGAGTGATAGTTGTAAGGGGGTTATTATTGTCGAAAGTTTAGGTATGTGTGGGAAGGAAATGAGCATTAATAGGATGATAATTGATCTTTAATGATATAAAGAGAGAATAGTCTACTTAACCTCCAGAGTGCTTAACGGTAAAGGGGAAACACATTCAACTAGATCTTCATGCACAAGTATGAGGTTTTATGCTCCCTGGGTTGTATTTTGGTTTTAGTTTTGTTTTTTCCTTTTAAATAGAAAGTGAAACTCTAGCCCTTAAATGGCAAAACAAAACAAAATTCAATCAAAGCCCAGACTTTAGAAAACTTGTGGTACCGTACTTTCATGTCATGTATTTTATAATGATAAATAGTAGGTAGGTGTTTCCAATTTTAGTGAACTCTCTTGTTTACTAAGTAGTAGTTTACATTCATTTAAAGTTAGATGTCTCCTATTGAAGGGAAAACCTGTTTTAATACTCAATCTAGAAGAGCACTTCCATAACCAAAGACAACTTGGCTATAAATAGATAGTCATGATGTTATTGCAGCTGAGGAGATTTCATCCCATTAGAAACTTCACTCAGAAATGTAGAGGAGTGCTTAATAATAAATGAATGTGATTTAAGGCCGCTTTATAGTGATGACACTTTTCCTATAAATATTACAGAGACGTTTAAATTTTTATCTCCCGTAATTCTAATGAATGAATTTTCCTGACCCTTACTGAAAATGATACCTGTAAAGTCTGCAATTTACTGATGATTGCTTGGGCTATTAAAGAAACTTGGGTTTCAAAACATTTTCATTTCATTCATGGATTCCTGTAATGCCTTTGGAACTAAAGTTCAAAGAATTGCTTCCAGCATTAACCATTGGAAAAATGTTGTAGTTTCTTTAGCAACTAACTTCATTAACACATTAAAAGCCCAACTGATGTGGAAATATGGGGACATGGATGAAGCCACTTTCCTGTGGATGATGTGCTAGGGAAATAAACAATAAAAGGAAGGAGAATGGTGCTGCTGTTGCTGTACTTTGCATGGGTGCGTTCAATCCACTTCCATTTGCAAAACAAGTGAAATCCTATTGCATTCCAACCTGATAAAGTATAAAGGCTAAAAGACTGGGAGCCAGAAGTCTTGTTATAATTACTTTCAGTGTTAAAGTGTTCATACTAAGTTTAACTATGTACTGACACTAATTAAGTTCTATCAAATACAAGAGAGAAGGCTATCCTACATTGAGCTAGAATTATCAAAATTTCCAGAAAACTGTAGCTTAACTTTTCCAGCAACTGAGTCTGATTTATTTACCAATTTCTCTTAATGAAAAACTATCTAAATTGCCAATAATTCCACCTACATGGCCTAGGTAGAATGTATATCAAACACATTTAATTTATTCAATTAACAATTTTTGAAAATCTACTGTGATTTGACCACTGTACTAGGGGATAAGGATGTGCAATTTCAAAGAGTGTATCCACAAAGTTCACAAGAATATGAGCATACAAACTACTATGAGAATATAGTAGGGAGAGATGAACTGAGAAACTTTCCAGCCATAATGCTGGACTGAATATTAAGGGATAAGTTCTTTCTTATTCATGGAAGAAAATACATTTCAGGAAGAGAGCAAGTATTGGAAGCATCCATAAATAGGGAGCAAAATTTAACTTTTCTGATAACATGTGTTCTTGGTTCATCCTTTTCCTCCTCCCTACCTTCATATTTAATTGGTCACTGTAAATTTGATTTCCCCTACCCCACAATAAATCATAAAATTGTGCTCTTTTTCTCATATTTGCCCTACTACGACTGCCTTAGTTCAGGTCCTCACTCGTGCTTCCGTGGACTATTATTACAGTAGCCTTCCTGCCTCCTGCCTTGCCTTCCATCCCATTATCCACACTGTTCTCAGAATAAGCTTCCTGAAGCACATACCCAACCTCATGGCTCCCCTCTTTTGGCTCCACCAACTCCTAGAGGAAACCCAGACTCCAAGCACTATTCAGAACCTTTTCTTCTGTCACATTTTCATGTTCACACTCCTCCTTTCCTCAACTCACTGATTTGCTCACAATTTTCCAAACATTTTATGCTTTTTGTTTGGTCTCCCTGCTTTTACACATGCTCTTTTCTATGCCGGAAACCACCCTTCATCTCTTGGCCCTCGGCCCAACCTCTACGTATCTTTTAAGACGCATATCAAGTATTCTCTCCCCATAAAAGCAGTTCTTGACTCCTCCTGCTTCACTTACAGGATCCTCCTTTGTTTTCTCATAATATACATTATTCTTGTCTAGTCTGTATTTCAAAATTAATAGTGTGTGTGTATGTGTGTGTGTGTGTGTGTGTGTGTCTTGCTAAAAAATAAGCATCCTGAGGGCAGGAACTATGTTTTATCTCTTCATATATGACTCCTAACACAATACTCTGCATAATAGAAATTATCGAGAAATGAATGAATTAGTGAGGTACTTCTATTTCCCAGGAATGTAATGTGTTCACTGTTCTTATATCAAATATTATAGAAAAATTCAATCATCTTGACATTGTCTTGTAAATTTTGGTACATCCATTGCCTAGGAAGAGTCCCTTAGAGTCCCTGGCTCATAGACTCTGATCCATCAATACTTGTTGCTTGAATGAATGAAGGAATCTAGCATTATGGGTTGAATTGTATCCCTCCAAAAGATGTTGAATCTTACACCTGTAGTAGCTCTGCCTTATTTCCTTATTTGGAAATAAGGTCTTTGCAGATGACCAAGTAAAAATGAAGTCAGTAGTTGGGGGTCTTACTCCAATATGACTACATCCTTATGGAAAGTGGATATTTGGACACAGAGAAAGAAACACAGTGAGATTGCCATGTTAAGATTGAAGTGATGCTGCCACAAACCAAGGAATGACAAGCATTGCCAGAAAATAAATGAAAGCTTAGAGAAAGGATTGGAGCAGATTCTCTCTTGTAGCCCTCAGAAGGATCCAACCCTACCAACACCTTGTTCTTGGGTTTCCAGCCTACAGAGCTTTGAGACAATAAATTTCTGTCATTCTAAGCCATTCAGTTTGTAGTACTTTGTTATGGCAACTCTAGGAAACTAACATACCTGGAAGTAAAAGTTTAGGTATTTTCAGCACATCCAGGGACTGGTATGAATCTGTAGGAAGCCTGCAGTGGCTATTAATGAAAATTGTGGATGTAGTGAAGGCAGAAGTTTAAGACTCACTGTCAACTGTGGCTAGTGAGAGATTTTTTTGTGGGTGTTGGGAAAAAGATACAGATTCTTGTGTCTAGGAGTGTTGGGGAAATCTGTATTTTACAGTTCAGAATTAGATTCTTAGATGACTGATCGAAGCACATGTATTTTTACAAAAACCACCCCAGGTGGTTTGGGTGTACACCCAAGTGAGTGACTGGGAAGTCACTTCTCCTTTGCTGCCTCAGGCTGGCTCAAGCAGGGCTGTGCTGCTTCTGTCTGGGTTACCTTCTCTTCTCTGTATGCATTTCACTAATGGTCAGATTGCAGCGGGTGAATTTTCGGATGAGGCTCTGCTCACTGATGATAAACCTGTTTAATTTTATAATTGCAACATTTTCTCATTTTCAGTTTGCCTCTCTTCCTACTTTTCAAAATTCACATATGGTGCTTAGTCTTGATAAAACTTCTGAAGTTTTCTATCTGAGGCTGGGCTTTCCTAACATTTTTATTTAAGGAAACAAGCTTTTCTCTATCCCCCCACCTGACACACCCCATGGATCTTGCATTCTCTGTTTTTCTACCTGGCTCTCAAGCATTGCTCCCTGTATCAGAACAGCTGTACTCAAACATTGCCAAGACTAGTTAAACATAAGTCTTTCCAGGTTAACTATTGATTTATTATCTGATTGAATGGTTTGCCCTTTTGAATTTAAAGTAAATCAGGATCTCAAGAGAATCAGAAGGAAAGGGTATAGTGTTAAATGATTGTTTCACAAAGATTCAAAGAGGAAATACACTTTCAGAACCAGGCTAATGTACACTGCTTATGCAGAAGTACAGAGATTCTAGTATTTTTTAAATTAATAAATATAAAAACAAAATGGGACCAAGAGATTTGAATTTAGTGTACATAAAATGAAAGAGGTCATATAACTTCCTCTGCATTTAAAGCAATCAGCTAGAGTACAACCTAAGTGGAAATGGATATGTTTGAAAAAATCTATATGCTCATTGCAGAATGGTATGTTTGAGAGATTTGCTAAGTGCTTACATTAATACATCCTGAAGTACTTTCTAATCAAACATATTATTGCACTACTTTCCACACTGCTATAAGTTGGAAAGTTTTCTCATATGCTGGTGGTTTCTAAAATCACATATGAAGTCCTCATTGCAGATTCAATTCATCATCTCCCATTACTCTAAAATGTTGTGTTAGTGTTTGCTAAGCTTTGTGGCTGACCATTGTTATGCCTCGACATACCAGGCTGTCAGTTTGGAGATGGTGCATCTGCTATCCTTGTTGTGCAAATTGGGTGGTGTTTTTTCCACAATTAGACCAGTAATTGTTGGTGTGTGTGTTGGAGGAGAGGATACTTGCAGTGATGACAAGTAGGAAAAATTATTCTGTGGAAGCTCAAATCATTTTGGTGAAGCCAAGTTGAAGGCCCATCCAACATATGTCTAAAGCAACTTGTGGCTGAAATTTTACACCTGCTTATATTATACATGAATTGGGCCTGGTGTCATGTGAATTGTTGGTGAAACTTGAAACTATGTAAAAATTATCTGGTTTCAGGTCTGGTTTCCAAAGACTCACACAATAGTGATAGAGTGTGCAGGTGAACCTGGGTGCATTTGTACAGTTCTCCTGGCTTAAACCCAGGGGACTGTTAGTGAGTTAAAGCTGTGAAACAGACAGGAGAAGTGGTCATACATTTCTAGGAGAAAGTGTAACAAGGATCAGGGATACATTCAAATGAAAGAAGCTGGTAAAGCCAAGTCTTTCCTGGAGAACACCAAGAGTGCAGGCATTGCCTCTGCCCCTCATCCACCACTTATACTTGGAAACTTTCTATTATTCCTTCCAGATTCAATTCAAATATCACCTTCTCTGTGAAAGTTTCCTTGACCCCACTGATCAGCACTAGATGATTCTATCCTCTGTGCTTCTCAAATACCTTATTTCCCTCTATTTTAAAATTACGTACATTTTCTGGCAATTTTGTTTATTTCTTTTTTACCCTCCCCTTGCCAACTCTGAACTCTAAAACACAGAAACTATTATATTTATTCATTGTTGTGTTCCTAGAGTTAGCGTAGTGCCTAGCCTGAATAGCCGATCAATATTTGTTGCATGAATACACGACAGAATTGGTTGACTATGTGTCATCATTTTTGTTGTGCTGTTTAAGAAATGTATGTAAGCAGAATGTCAAGCCATAAAAAGATACAGGGATTACTAAGAAATTGGTCTATTGTTGTAAATAAGCTCTTGCATCTTCTAGTTGGGGGTAAATGTGGGAAAGAACTGAGGAGACCAAAGCCTAAGCTAAAGCAAATGGTAGTCAGAGCCAAGTTTTTAGAAAATAGAGGCAGAGTCCATGAAGGACTGGGTATTGGTTTATCTCCACTAGGGTGAAGCAAGAAGAAAGACTTGGAATCAACCCAAATGTCCATCTGTGACAGACTGGATTAAGAAAATGTGGCACATATATACCATGGAATACTATGCAGCCATAAAAAAGGATGAGTTTGCGTCCTTTGTAGGGACATGGATGCAGCTGGAAACCATCATTCTAAACACAAGAACAGAAAACCAACCACGCATGTTCTCACCTCATAGGATGGAACTGAACAATGAGAATCAAACTGGACAACGGGGAAAGGGGACCATCACACCACCCTGGGGGCCTAAATCATGGGGAGGGGGGAGGGAGGGATTGCAATTGAAAGAGAGTTATAAGCATAGAATAAATGACGAATTGAATGGGTGCTGACGAGTATGATGTGTGCAGCAGCACCCAAAACATGCCAAATATAAAAAACATATGTAACAAACCCTGGCACGTTATGCGCATGAGCCCCTAAGAAGCTTAAAGTAAAAAATAAAAAAATGAAAAAAAAAAAAAATAAAAAATAAAAAAGAAAAAAAAGAAATGAAAATGAAACAAAAAAATGAAAGAATAATTTAGCTAGATATATAAAAGCTGTTATGTTTGTTTATAAGTTACTAAGTGACATTATAATATTTTCCTGCTTCAATCTTCATTTAACGAATGTTAAAAAATGACTAAAATTTCAGGACCAATTATACCTTTTTACAGCTGAAAACCCCTCACTGGATATTACTTCTTTTTTTTTTCTTTCTTTCTTTTTTTTTTTTTTTTTGAGATGGAGTCTCACTCTGTCTCCCAGACTGAAGAGCAGTGGCACTATCTCAGCTCACTGCAACCTCCACCTCCTGGGTTCAAGCAATTCTCCTGCCTCAGCCTCCTGAGTAGCTGGGATGACAGGCATGCGCCACCACACCTGGCTAATTTTTGTATTTTCAGTAGAGATGAGGTTTCACCTTGTTGGTCCGGCTGGTCGCAAACTCCTGACCTCAAGTGATCTGCCTACCTCGGCCTCTCAAACTGCTGGGATTATAGGCTTGAGCCTATAATATTAGTAACTTATAAACAAACATAACAGCTTTTATATATCTAGGTAAATTCTTCTTTCATTTTTTTGTTTTATTTTCGTTTCTTTCTTCTTGCTTCACCCTAGTGCAGATAAACTGTGCCAGGCCTGGATATTACCTCTAGTATTATTTTCTAAACTTGCCCAAGCGTAATAATTCCCTAGGACATGAATAAACCGTGGAGATCCCTATACATCTTCTGAATGAGAGTCTTGGGAGGTAGAGGCTGGGAATCTGCTTTTTAATAAAACATTTGGTGATTCTTATCATCGAGTTTGAATTTATCTTCAGGATGAAGGTGCTTTTCCTTAGAAAAGTATTCCAAGTCTACTCTCTGGCTCTGGCCTCATTTGCTATGCTTTCCCATTATGTTCTAGTACTAATAGCAAACAGTTTCAGATCTCTATTTCTTTCCAAATGCTGTCATCTTTACTTAAATTCTATTCACACTTCAAAACCAATCTCAAATGACACTTCCTCTGAAAAGCCTGTTTGCACCTTCCTCCAAAAAGTACTAGACTTTATCTTATCACATTGTCTTTCTGACCTTCATTTATGTTTCCTTTATAGCAGGATCTTCTTAAGATTAGCAAACATGTCTAATTTATTTATATTATGTGTCCAAGACCTAACTTAATGCCTGGCACATAACAGACATTCAAGAAATCCATCCATCCACTCATTTATTCATTCATGTCCTTAATTATTCATTTAATGTATATTGCTTGACTTCTTGTTATGTGCTAGATATCTCTTACCTATATATCTTTAACCCTTTGTTAAAAGCTGTCTCAAATGAAGCTCCTCTGTAATGATTATCTGGATGGCTTCGGCCTTCCCAGGACTCTCTCATCTTTATAAGCTTTCACAGTGACCACATCCTATTTTCTTCCCTGTCTCTCTTTTTCTCTTTTTGTAAATGTCCATCTGATTAGCATGAAAATGATTTGTAAGCAGGGACAACATTTTAGGTTTTATTTGCATAAAAAATGTAGAATACAGTGACATGTTTGGAGTTGGCTAAATCTATAATTATATATTTTTAAAAATATCTGTAGTAAATATGTCACAATGCTAACGTTTTTTAAATGTCAGTGATGGGTACACAGGAGTCTGTGATGTAAGTTTCTGAGGCTTGAAATAGTTAATAATTTTAAAATATTACAGTATTTTAGGTCCAGAATTCTTGGCCTGAGAATCATTTACCCTTCAGTTCAGGAATTTAATAAACTCCCTGAAATTATATATAATTATTAAAGTATGTTTATTTTTTGGAGAGTGAAAGCTCATAACTTCAATTACATTTTCAAAGAGTTCTATGACCTCACATCATTTAAGAGCAATTCTTCTGGACATGTAGTAATAATGGCACAATAATTTATTTGTGGAGAAATGTATAATTTACAACAACTTTCTCATGCATTAGGCTTTTCATTCCTCACAGCAGCCCTGAGAAGCAGCCATGACAGGCATACTTAACTATTGATCAAATAAGGAAACTAACGCTTGGATAGGTTAAGAGCCTCCACTGGAGCTTATGTCTCACAACTCTAGAGCTGGAGCTCTTTCTGCTATATGCACCAAATGGCTTCTTTCCATAAATACTGGTTTGCTTAATTTTCTTTGGACATATGGAGTAGGTTAAGCTCCTGCCAGCAGCAGACAGGCAGGTAAAACTTAAATTACCCTTTATACTTAATGAATGAGGTGAATTACTTTCATCTCTCAGTCATTAGTCATCAGTGTCCTACTTGTGTATAAAAGGAATTTCCTTCTCACTCCTTTATCCTAAATACAGATTAATTAGGAAAGTCCCTGGACTCTCAGCATCAGCATCTTCTTGTTCATCATTGAGAACCATTTGTGGAATGCATTTCATATGCAAGACACTGTACTTAGCACTAACAACTCTAAATGAGAGCTGATATAAGCAGGCAGCTGGACAATTAATGCCAAAGTAGGCTAGCTGTTTAGCTACTGCAACCACTGAAATACAGTTTCATCTATACAGAGGAGTGTAAGTTGAGGGTCTTAAAATGAACCCTCTGAACCAGTAATTCTACTTCTAAAAATTGGTCTTAAATAATTATAAATCTTGAAAACTGTGTACAGAGTAGCATTAATAAAAATGTTAAAAGAATAGATACAACATAAATCTCCAACAATCAATCAATTGGTATGTAAATTATGATTAATCACTTAGTTGATGCTTTACCAGCAACATTGAATCACTATTGCAAAGATTGACAGCTGAATAAGAAAGAAGCGATAAATAAAGATCTTTTGAGGAAGGGCAGAAGGTCTACTTTAAAATGCACCTCATGGTGTTCTGCCATTCTCCCCCTTCCTAGGATAAGAAATATTCTTACTTACTGGAAAATTAATGGTTTATGACATTATAAAATATTCATCTTTTGGTTTTGACTATCTACTGTTTCTCCTGGCTGCACTTTTGGTAACAGCACCTTACCTTTCTTTGGGAAATTGCTGTTTTCCAACTTATTATTCTCAGAGGTGTCAGTCACAGTACTCTGCACCAACACTGAAACTGATCCAGGGCCAACCAGAGTCTTTCCCTGGGAGCCCAAATGCCCCTCATTCCTGTGGGGTCCCAAGCTGCCAAGACATCAAAACAATCTCCCCCTTCTTGACACATTATATGAATGTTTGTTTCCTGTTTGTAAGGACTGAGAAAAACACCTGCTTGGCCTGTTCTTCTAAGTTACCTGCTTGAATGTAATTATCTTTGGTTTTCCCCTTAAGTTAATTTGTTTGGGTTTTTCTCATAAGCAAAGGAGTCTTGACTATAACAAGTTAATATGGATCATACTAAAGTACATGCACTAAAAACAAAACAAAATATCCAACAAAACTCCAAAATTGTATTCATTAACAAGTACTCTGAAACTGTTCTAAAATAATGATTATTGATCTATTATAGGTGAATTTTTATCTTGGTCGTTCTACTTTTCTATATATTTTCCCAAATTTTCTATAAGAGGTATATACTTCATTTTAAATTGTAAACAACAGCACTCACAACACAAGTAATTTGGCACCATGGCGACATCCCAGAGAGGAAGGAGAACAGGAAGGGAGACATACAGGCAGTTAGCTACAGATCGATTACTGAAAAGTATATTGTTTCCTTCCCAGTTCCACCAATGGCTTCTTGGGGAAATATGCTAAGCTCTGTTGATATATTTAAGTTACATGCTGTCAAACATCTGTAGTTGTCATAAAGGTTAGTAGTGGGAAATGTGAAATCGACATTTGTTCCTGGGAAATGTGTTGGTGCTTTACTGGGAGAGAATGTCTAGTAATTAGAGGGAAAGGCTAAAAAGGAAGGCCTTTATTTTAATAGATAGTAAAGAGTAAATGTCTTGGTCAATCTTACTAGACTCATGAAATGTTCTGATATCACTAGAGTTAAGCTGCCAAAAGAGATACTGACTGGGCCAGGGCTAAGATGGACTATCTCGGCAAGCCATCTACAGTTTAATCCCAGCAGGTGATTGTTAGATAATGTTTGACTATTACTTCAGGAGGAGTGAAATGGCTGTGATGATCTTTATATCCTCTTAACTTTATCAGCAATTGTCAGAGCCTTGGATACAGCCAACTTTAGGTTATCTTTCTTTATCCGAGAGAAGTCCCAGGTTCTAGAATCTCATGGTGTGTGACAGCCATCCACTTTAAACCAAGGGATGATAACAGAGCCTCCACAATAGATTACAACCGGCGTAGGTTTCTGAGTCTTCATGTAGGCAATTTACTAGTAAAGTGCAGGACATTTAAAACTGAGCTAAAGGTTATAGTATAATGGGATCCAGTCTCACTGTCAAGAGATGGATGTAGCAGGACTCTCCAAGCTAATGTAGTGGTTAAGAGATTCTTGGGAAAAAAAAAATCACATTAAGTATAATCTTCAGAAATGTGAACAGTAAACTTAGGCAGTCATCATTTAGTTCAAGAATTGTGTTCTGCAACCTGACATTCCAAAGTAGAGAAAATTAAACCATGACATGGGTTGGAGGAATATCTTTTATGGCCCCTCCCTGCCCTGTGTTTCTGAGACATGTTCTTGTGACAGATTAAAAAGCTAATGTGGTGGTTGCACATACTTATCCAAACATGTTATTATTTGACCCTGTGATAAGGAAATTAATTTAGCAGAGACTTGCATCAGGGTTTTATCATGCCTCACCTAGAACTCCGCTATTGACTGATCTCAGCTTCTACCTGTTGACCCTTCCAGTTCACCTTCCTCACCATTACACATCAGAGTCATCTTCCAAAAATAAGTCTAATGAGACCTTGCTTCTGTGTAAAAATAAAACAAAACAACTGAAGAATCAAACTCTTCTGTTAGTTTTCTATTGTCCATAGAACTAAATCTACTTTATTTTGATAGTTATTCTCACCCCAACCTATCACTCTGGACCACTTCCTGCTGCTCTTCACAAGCTCCTGTCTTCTCCAGCTACCTCAAATTTCCACATATTCCTTAATATGCCAAGATTTTTTGTGTTTCTGAGACTTTATTCACATAGGTTCATTAGAACGTTCTGCCTCCTCCGCTGTCATGGGAGGTTAGTGCAAGAGAGAAACACGGAAGTCAGTGGTGGGGAGCTGTAAAAATCGTGGTAGAGAATTTGTACTTAAAAGCAGAGCTAGACTCAGGTGATCTTGAATTAAAATGCTTATGGTGATAACTGTCTGGGATTCTTTTCTATTATCAGGAATCTGGGATTTCTGGAAAGAGAGGGACTCCATAACAAGTTGCCAAGTTGTGTTATAAATTACACACTTGCATATTTTTTTCCCTCTTGCAGTTTAAGTCTCTAAGAATATGCCCTTCAGCCTTTTTACCTTGACTTCTGGAACTTTATTGGTGGAAAAAAACTATGGCATGACTTGTAAGTACAAGATAATTTGGTTTAAAAGCACATTTTTAGGTATTATGTGCATAGGATATATCAAATGTTTTACCTCCAAATTAGCAATTATAAAGGCTTTATTTACTATTTTTATTTATAATTTGGATGACAGAATAATGACCAGAAATACTGTTGTTGACAATAATACTTTATCTGACTCCAAGATAAAAAAGTATTTAAAATGCTTTGAGAATTTGAGAAGTGTGTAGATATAATTTAACACTGCTTGCAATACTATGTAAAGAAAAGAAAAATCATCTCTGAATATATGTTAGTTAGGATAGGCTTCGAGAAGATTCCAGGAAAAGATTTGTGGGTCACTTTGAACCATAAGTAAAATATTAATTCACAAGACTTATACTTTATTGTTAGTAAAGTGTTTAGAAATGTGAATTAGTTATGAAGTATAAGGTTATCTTTCCATTACTTAAAGAATTTACAGTACTTAAATGATTGAACCTATATCTGTACTCTGTGACACAAACAACAGAAAAAACTTGGAAAATATCCATTGATAAAAAAAGGTGGATAAGCAGCGATAAAATTGTTTTATAGTGTGTATCAGTATGTATCAAGCATGCTGTCATAAATATTTTTTATGTATTATTACATTAAATCCTAACAACAACTCTTTAAGAAAGTTGAGTAAACTGGGTATCACACTTAATAAATAAGTTGCCCATATTATTAGTCAATTTTAGAGCCAAGAATCTTATCCAGAACTGTGCCCAATTTGTATAACTTTTACTGAATACCAAGCTGCCTTTAGAAAAAAAAAAATATTTATTTGGCCTAGAAAAAGTAAGATTGCAGGAGGCCGTGGGTATTATAAGAGATAAAATTACATGCAAAATGAGAATTCTTGCTTTCAATGAAGTCTGTAAAAAAAAACACATTGAATTATGCTGCAACAGCAGAAGTTTCAATTAGAGTATTTGGAGAAGAAGCAAGAATTTATTGCCTTGAAAGGCGGTGGAGTCTTCTCTGAGATCAAAAGTTTTAAAGGCCTACAACTTTCTTTCTAGAGGTGAGGTGTCCACCGTGATGAAGCCTGAAATCAGCCCTAACTTTTGGCTTTAGTTCATCAGGGTACTGTACACTTACTGAGCATCTTTAGAGACTCCAGAGAAGGCAGAAATTAATACTGCTTTATTGTATAGGATAACAGGACTTCTGTTGGAACAGCTGTTTGTTGATCCAGCTGACATTCTCTTTCATCCACCCATCCATTGTTCTCCTTAAACAATAGCAAGATACCAATGTGAGTTTTACTCACTCTAATGAAAAGGGTTGAGTTTCTCTCCCTATAAATATTTTCAAAAGCCTTGATGATTCATGAGATTTGTACAAATACATTTAGTGCTGAAAGTAAGTGTATAAAGCATTTGGAGAATACTCTGCCCCTGGCATTACAAAGAGGGGAGGGCAATTACATTAAAAATAACTCTGCTTATGCTTTTAAGGCAAACACACTCTTCATTACTCTTCTTCCTACTTCAACTCCCCACCCTGGAAAAAATAAACATCATCTAGAACAAAACTTGACATAAGAGAAGACTACTTCTTGGGTGGGCATGACTGTAATCTTGCCTGAAGCAAGGGGTATACACAAAATGACCTTTAAAATTTCCTTTCAACCCCATTATTCACTGGGTTTGTCTAAACATTGTTTATGAAGGAGGATAAAATGTAGATAGGTTCTCAAATGAAGAAGGCAGCAAAGACTTACTGACTCTTGTTGCAAAGGGGAAATTGGATTTGTACCTTCATCTCCTGCATTTCTCATTTATTTCATTCAAGTGTGCAGGGGATGTAGCAAGTATCAAATTCAGCTATGAAACTCAGCTGGTACAATAAAACCCTAGTGGCTTTATCTCTTTTTCCCCTACAGAAATCTACATTTTCCTTTCAACTTAGTAGTAGTTCATTATTCTTCTCTGTTAGAGAAGATTCCAAACTTTTAAAACTCCCTCTGGACATTTTCTTGTACAGATGCTTCTGAAAAGAGAGGCTCAAAGTAGATATGAGATTAAACTCAAACACTTGTGGTTTCCTCCAATACTTCCCAAGATATTAGATCATGCAACCTGTCTTGTTTCTATCCCCTGTCTTTCATCTAGACCCCGAATCCCAATCAGCCCAGGTTTCTGTTTCTTAAAATTTAGGATACAGCTTGAATGCCACCTTTTCAAAGAGCTTTTCTCACCACCCCAATCCAGAGTAGCCACTCAGTCATGATCACATTACATTGTTCTGAGACTCTGCCTAGAATTTGTTACTCTTTAATTTATCTAGTGCTCACATCTCTCATTAGAATGTCTTCCATGAGAACAGATATGTGTCTGCCTTATTCACCTCTGCATACTTAGCAGTTTACAACAGAACTTACAAACAGTGTGTATCCAATTAATATTTGTTGAATGAATGAATATATGGTGCTCTCAACAGGGAATACATCACATATTCCATGAATAATTTCATATTATACAAATCACACATGCACCAGGAGATATTAACAAATATACATTACTTGCCACCAAATATATATCGATGAGTAAGGGTAAGGAAGTGTATTAGCCTGTTCTCACATTGTTATAAAAAAACTACCTGAGGCTGGGTAAGTTATAAAGGAAAGAGGTTTAATTGGCTCATGGTTCTGCAGGCTGTACAGGAAGCATGTCTGGGGAGGCCTTAGGAAACTCACAATCATGGCAGAAGGTGAAAAGGAAAGTAGGCACGTCTTACAAGGCTGAAGCAGGAGGAAGAGAGAGAAGTGAGGGGTGGTGCTATACACTTTTAAAGAACCAGATCTTGTGACAACTCATTCACTATCACAAGAACAACACAAAAGTGGGAAATCCACCCCCATGACCAAATCACCTCCCACCAGGCCCCACCTCCAGCTTTGGGAATTACAACTTGACATGAGATTTGGGTGGAGACATAGACATAAACCATATCAGGAAGGTAAAGAAAGCACAAAATTTGGGCAGATTTCCCTAAAATAAGATATCCAAACTCAAGGGTTTATTCCAGTATTGCCTATTTAAATTAGCAAAACTGCTTTCCTTATGTAACTATCTAATGAGAATGAGTTCTCAGCATCCTTGCTGGCCTCAAATGTTATAATGATCCCTTTATCACCTTGTTGCCTCCCTGCTCTTTTTCTCAATCAAATCTTGATCATCTGGGATCCAGATCTCTTGATTTAAACACTACTTTTAGACCTGACAGCAATTCTATGAACAAATCTTAGTTTTATTCTTCAGCTTAAAATTGTTCATACCCCTTGAATTGTATTGGCTCTTAGCCAGTTTGGATAACAGCTTGAGCAGACCTGCTTTACACTTCTGGACTCCTATCTTAGCCTCCCTTTACCAAGAATCTGAGATCAAGAGACCTGTGTTTTTCTCAAATCTTTGCAGTTCTCAAGTCTTTGAAATGATTCCTCTCTTCTTAGCGGATCGGTTTCTCCTTTTTCATCCATTCTTCTATGTTTGTCTCTGCTCTTTCCATTTGACTGGCCATATTTTATCAATTATTAAGCTTTAAACAGTCCCCAATCTGGAGGACAAAGCTTGAATAGTCCCCAGTCTGGAGGACAAAGACAAGTGTGGAAATCGAACCATACTTCTAATATCTGCCTTAATCGGTAAATCTACAAACTATATTGACTATGTTTACATTCATAGTGTATTTAAAAGTTTAATAAGCATGACCATTAAATATGGTTGGAAGACTTCCTTGAAGATAGAAGTAGGAATTTTCGGCCGGGCGCGGTGGCTCAAGCCTGTAATCCCAGCACTTTGGGAGGCCGAGGCGGGCGGATCACGAGGTCAGGAGATCGAGACCATCCTGGCTAATATGGCGAAACCCCGTCTCTACTGAAAATACAAAAAAAAAAAAAAAAAAAAAAAAAAAAAAATAAAAGAAGGAATTTTCTACTTCTATCATTGGACTTCGAATTGAATATTTCAGTAATGGTAATGATTTTAGCTTACTGAAAAGCTACCTAACTTTTCTGAAATTGATGGCTGGTGTCACTCTTAGCATCAACACTTAATGAAAGAGAGTTGCAGCCAACTATATATTTAGTTGCATAACCGAGACTGGTGAGGGGGACAAAAGTAAAACAATGGTCATGGCATTGCAAGTCTTCCATTAGTTGGCTCAAAACTCTATTTAATTACATTAAAAAATTTAGATTTATAGGAGTATAGAAATACATTTATTATATAATCATTATATAATATA
>NW_016803776.1:2148534-2165368 GCF_001698545.2 Rhinopithecus bieti | reverse complement strand
GTTGTAAATGGTCACAGGGCAAATGTTTATTTTTATTATTATATTATGGTATAATATAATATTTTTATTGTTTTATTATATTTGTATCTCTATTACTGTAGAAGGCTGAAAAAATTTGAAGTTGAGTGATTCCATCTTTTCTGTCAACTCCTAGCACTAAACCATTTCATTTTCTATAAATAAATGTTCTATCCTAGTTTTATTCTTCTTATTTAGCAAATAATCACTTCAAATCTTTTATATTCCTCAGCTTATTACATCTGGGAGACTTCATCCAGTCTCATTATCTTAAATGTAGTTTATATGCCAATAACTTCCATGTTCATAATTTCCATTTGGATCTTTACCCAAATGTACTCAACTCTTTACTTTGCCCTTGACATCTCTATTTAGATGTCTAATCATTATCTCTTACTCAACAGGTCCAAAATTCAACTTCTGATCTTCCTTCACTCCTAAACCTAATATACTCACTCTTTTCTCCATTTCACTCAGTGGCAATTTCATCTCTTCAACTTGTCAGGCAAAACATTTGGAGTCACCTGTAAGTCTCCTTTATTTCTTATATATCCTATTGGCTAGAATACAAGCATTTCTTACTTTCTTCACTGCCACCATCTTGGTTCAGTCAATATCATCTCTTGCTTGGATGATTGCAGTAGTCTCTAGAGAGTTCTACCTACTTTTGCTCTTAACCCTTATAATCTCAGATGTAAAACATTAAAATGTGTGTTAGATCACGTCACTTTTCCACTCAGAACCTTCTAATACCGTCTCATCTCATTCACAGTAAAATCCCAAACCTTTCCAGTAGTTAATAATTTTATCTCCTAGTATTAAGGTGACATTAAACTCCTCATTTTTCCTTTAGCAGGTAAATCACCACCCTCTTGAGGCCTTCAAATTTGTTATTGCTTCTTTAGGAAGGCTCTTCTTCAAATTTTATTTTTTTGTTCTATTATTTATTTAATCTAATTAGCATTTTCAGTCATTTCTTTCTTTCTCATATCACCCTTGGTTATCACCTTCTAATATAAAATTTACTTATATGGTTTATTTTCTGTTTCTCTCATTAGATCATAAGAGCCATAAGGGAATGAAGTTTGTTTTGTTCATTGCTTTATCCCCTACTTCTAGAACAGTGTCAGGCAATAGTTGCTCAATAATTGTTTGTAGATTTAACAAATGAATTTTGAACTTTGGAAGTCAAGATCTTTAAACTCTTATTTCTATTTTTCAGTTTTAGGATGCCCAATTTGGTTACTTTTACATATCATAATTCTTTGTTGAAATTCTTACCTTTTTCTTCTACTTTGCCCAACTTTTATTTTCTTGAGTGTATTGATCATAGTTATCTGAAAGTCATATTGGGTATCTCCAATATCTGAATCATCTGGAGGTCTATTTATATTGTCTATTTTTTACTTTGATTTTCCAATGATTTAATCCTATTTTTTATTTGCCTCATAATTTTTTACTTGATAGATGAAACATTGCAGGTGTTCTTGATGATGGAAATTTGTCCAAAAGGGTTGAGTTTTCTTCTATCAAGTAGATAGATTACTAGTGGATCATCATTGTCCTACTGAGGCTTGGTTTTAGGCTTTATTTGCAAGGGTTTTAAATGTCTTTAAAATGCTTAAATTTTGCCCTTACATATAGTCCTCACTTCTAAAGTATGGCACTAAGTGTCACATTAATTCTAGAATGACCTCTTCTGAGGTCCTGGCTGAGAAGTACCAAGACATTTGCAGATGCCTCCCAATTTTGACAAGAATTAAACGTTAACTTTTGTCTTTCCAGTATCATGTGGCTGCTAATATTCATTCTCAGGCCTCTCAAGTGCTATTTTCTTCTTTCTCTCACTACATCAAATAACCTAGAAGAAAACAGCATATATATGCAGTTTTAGAAACAGTTGTGAGCAGTTAAGTTAGAAGTCAGCAGTTGTGAAGTGGAAATTTGAATGCAAATTTTTGAATTTATTCTTTGATCTTTTCTACTCTCCAGATGTTTTCCCTTCAAATGGTAGCTCCTTTGGCAGGCTTAAACTTCAACATCTATCTCCTAAGCAAGATCTTTGTCTTTTTTCTTTATTAAAACTTTACTGCTTTTATAAAAATTACATATAATCATTGTGAAAACTAATATATCTTACAATGATCACGTCACAATGACATGATTGTTATAATGATCATATGCTTTTATCTGTAGCATAGCTTTGCTAAAATAGAAATTCTGAGTCAAAGTGCATGTGTTTTAAAGGTTATTAGCTACTTTGTGTGTTACATTACACACAATGCTTTTTTTCTCTTCAACCATATATAGTTACTGCTTTCCCACATCCTCTCCAGAACAGAGTGTGATCAACATATTGAAATTTCAATAGAATGCAGTGGGTTAATAATGGATTCTCAATGTTGATTTGATTGTATTTTTGGTTTATTCTTGAGTTGAGGATCTTTCTGAAGTTTTTGGTCATATTTCTTCCTTTTTCTGTGATTATTTTGTTTATATTATTTTCACATTAAATAATATTGTTTGTGTTGTTAATATTGATTTATAGAGACTCTGAACTAAGGAACTTTAAGGCATTTTCAAACAATTTTAATAGTCAAATTTTATTTGAATATTGCTTTAAGGGTCTTCCTTTTTTTTCAAAATGTTAATTTATATGCAATCAAATCTATCAACACTTTCATGGCATCTGGATTTATTGTTTGATAAATGTCTCCTTGCCCTATGTTATACAAACATTTTCCTATTTTTATTATAATATTTTTGTTTTTACATTTTTTATTTTAATCCTTCTGGAATTTAATATTTTATACTGCAAAGCAGGGATTTAATTCTTTCATTTTGAGATCTATAGCTGCTTATGCTAAGATCTTTGATTAAATAAACTATGATTTTTCCACAAATACTTGGATTTGTGTGTTTATTTTTCAACTTGTCTTCTGCACTTTTGTATTCTATTTGGTCTTCACTTACTATTTTGATTTTAATAAGCAGCATGGTATGTTTTATATGTTGCAGGACATTTATCCTCATCTCTGTTCTGAAAAATCTTTTAGAAGGTTTTTTAATTTGTGATTTATACATAAATTTAAAAAATAAAACTCTCTAGTTTCATTTAAAATTTTTGAGTTCTGAATGGAATCTCATTAAATATATGTATTAATTTGAGGGATGTATTTATATGATATTGTCTTATGACTCGATAATACTGTAAGATATCATTTAGCTTTTTATTCAGGTTATTTATGTTGATTTAAAATACATAATAACTTTTAAATATTTCATTACAAGATACATAATAATTTTATCACTACTGTCAGCAAGGTATTAGTATTACATAAATCTATGCATATTTTATATTTGAGATACATATATTTCAATGGGTTGCTAGAATAAAGAAAAGTATATAAATAGCTTTTAAAATCTAGTTAACCTTATCAGGATTTTCTCTTATTTATTATATATTTTGTAGAGTTTATCTTGACTGTTAAATTGTATGCAAATAGAGATAAATTTGTTTTCTTGTTTCCCATAATTATATAGCTAGTTGGTTTTCTTATTGGATTGGCTAGAAACTACAACATAATGCTGAATAATTGTAGGGATGGTGGTCATTTCAGTTTAATGAGAATGGTCTTGGTATTTCAGTAGTTAATATAATGTTCATTGCTTATTTTACAACAGAAACATGTTCCATCACATTTGGTAATTAGTTTTCGAGTCTTAGAATAGAGTTTGTATTAAGAATGGCTACTGAATTTTATAGAATGTCTTGGGTATATTTTATTATAATTATATGTCAATTTTTTCCCTTTACCGTGGTAAATTCTAGGCTGGAGTGCAGTGGCACCATATCGACTCACTGCAATCTCTGCCCCAAGTTCAAGCGATTCTCCTGTCTCAGCCTCCTGAGTAGCTGGGATTACAGGCATCTGACACCATGCCGGGCTAATTTTTGTATCTTTGGTAGAGGCGGGGTTTCACCATGTTGGCCAGGTTGGTCTCCAGCTCCTGACTTCAGGTGATCTGCCCACCTCGGTTCCCCAAAGTTCTGGGACTACAGGCGTGAGCCACCGTGCCCGGCCCATGGAGATTTCTTTCTTGACATTGTTCTATAGTAGTCACACACTGGTGGCTGCATAGTATAGTATTGCATGGATAGATAATGTGTCATGTTGGAAATGTAGGTTATTTGTTTTTAACTATTAAACACAGTGTTTTCAGATATTATTCAAGGATTTAAAAAGACTTGCGGCAGGGCGCGGTGGCTCATGCCTGTAATCCCAGCACTTTGGGAGGCTGGGGCAGGCGGATCATGAGGTCAGGAGATCGAGGCCATCCTGGTCAACATGGTGAAACACTGTCTCTACTAAAAATACAAAAAATTAGCTGGGCATGGTGGCGGGCGCCTGTAGTTCCAGCTACTCGGGAGGCTGAGGCAGGAGAATGGCGTGAAGCCGGGAGGCGGAGCTTGCAGTGAGCCGAGATTGCGCCACTGCACTCCAGCCTGGGTGACAGGGAGACTCCGTCTCAAAAAAACAAAAAACAAGCAAAAAATAAAGACTTGCAACTTGACTTTTTGCAAAGTGTGACTTAACTAATTTAGAGGAAAGGCTTATTCACAGTCACGCAAATATTTATTTCTCTTCTTTCATCTATCACAGCATATGCAATTTTACTGTCAACATTTAAAATCTTTGCTAATTTTCTACTCATCCTTAATGCATAACAGCCTATTTAAGAATTACTAACCATGCATGGCTCTTTTTCTCTTCAGAACACTTCATAATCATGGAGGTTGATGGAGTTTGAAAATAAAGGATTTCTATATGTTTTTGTCCTTGATAGAGAAGAGAATTAAGGGGCAATTAGAGAGGAAAAACTAGAGGACTGTGTGAAACACTGTGTGGAGTAAGATAGGGCAAAGTCATCATCAAATAATCTTTCTCCCTTAGGAAAGTTTATCCTCAGAAACAGTCTTTACCTCAGATCATCTCTGTCCTTCATTCATCCAGATATTTGTGGAAGGTCATTTCTAGAACAAATCAAAAGTTAGGTGGTTAAAAGACAATGTAATACTTACTATAAAAATTGTATAACTTCTAAAATAAACCAAAAGTAACAATTAGTCAATGCACATCAGAACCGTAGAAACACAGAGCATATCATTAAAACTATTTGCTTTTGAAAAAGTATTTTCAGTCTTTCTCTAGATTGTGGAAAGAGTCTAGCTTTTGAAAATGGAGAGATTTAGGTATAGTGTTCCTGCTTGGTAAGTAAGCCACATAAACTCTCTGGGGCCCAGTTGTGAGAATCGTAAAAGATGAATGTGAAAACTAAAGATAACATATGGAAAGTTCTTTGCATAGTGTGGGACACTTAGTAGGTACTCTATAAATGGTAATCAATTACTGAGATAGCACTGTTGTTGATAGTAGGATACATAAAATATGTGTGGTTTACAGATTAGAAAATTTTCAGACTTTTTCCTCTTAATGTTTCAAGAATTTCTATTTCTCTTCCAGCAACTATTTGTTTATATTCATTAGTATTCACCCTGGAGAATGTCTTGGCATAGTAGATTATTGATGATAATGCTTCCTGTCCTACTTTAGTTTGGAAGCAAGATTAATTTATATGCTGATTAATTTGGGGGGCTGGTTACCTTACTCCTCTGCTTTTGTCATAGATCTCATTTGTTTGTAATCAATTTTCCTTAACCTTTATACACCTGAGGAGATGGCACATGAATACTTTATTTGCTTCATACTTTCATTCACAAGACAAATAGCAAATGAACAGGATGTCAAAAAATAGGTAAATTGGACTTCTGTTGGAAGCAAGATGGTTTCAAATTTATAAAGAATTTTTGAAACTTCTTGCTGGTATGTGTATGAATGAAAATGCAGATATAATATATATGTATAATTTTAACAAATAAATATGTATGAAATTAGGAGAATGGCATAGCATAAAGAGTGCTCCCACTAAGCCCCCTGCCATTTCGCCATCCCTGTTTAAACTGTATGTGTAAATTTAAGGTAAAGGGAGGACCTCTAAGACTGAGTTTTTGTTTGTTTGGTTGGTTTTTCTATCTCAGACCTACTACTTAGTTGGTCTATTCTAGAGGAAATTCTAGCTAAGTTTTAGAAATGCATTTCTTTCTTGGTGCCTTTCAATCTTGATATTTTACAATGGTAACACTGTTGAAAGTCTTTCTTAAATAATACTTTTTATTACATTAGTTACCAAACAGTTGCCTTGAGTGGTAGTGTGGGGATATTATATTACAAATAACTGATACCTTGACAGCCTGAGTTTTTTTTTTTTTTTTTTTTTTTGAGACAGACTCTCACTTTGTTGCCCAGGCTGGAGTGCAGTGGCGGGATCTCGGCTCATTGCAAGCTCTGCCTCCTGGGTTCACGCCATTCACCTGCCACAGCCTCCTGAGTAGCTGGGACTACAGGTGCCTGCCACCATGCCTGGCTAATTTTTTGTATTTTTAGTAGAGATGGGGTTTCACCGTGTTAGCCAGGATGGTCTCGATCTCCTGACCTCGTGATCCGCCCGCCTCGGCCTCCCAAAGGAGATTTTTGAATAGTGGAAACTATCAATGGATATAGCTCAATGTTGACCATGATTCTGAGATTGGGTCTTAACTCATCTAACAACTTTTCCTAACTCATCTAGTAATCCTATGAATGATCGCCAACAATTATCAGTATTAGTGGATTTTTTCTAGCTGTCTCTTGTCACTAAAGCTTTATTCTGGGGTGCAATCACAAAAGATCATTTAGGGAAGTAGAAGAGTTACTAGGTAGTAATTCAGAAGATGGAATAAGAAGGAAAGATGGAAGATAGGGAGACACGGTTGGAGGGAGGAACAGAGGGAAGAAGGGAAGGAAAGAAGGAAGGAAGGAAGGAAGGAAGGAAGGAAGGAAGGAAGGAAGGAAGGAGCGAGGGAGGGAGGGAGGGAGGGAGGGAAGGAAGGAAGGAAGGAAGGGAAAAGAAGAAAGAAAAGAGAAGAAGTAAAAAAGGAAGAGAGAATAATGGTAAGGGAAGAAATTTACAACTAATCTTTAGTATGTCTCACACTAAAGGCATATGTATGACTTTGGGTCCTCAGAGCCTTTTGAGGTAAGAATTTTTCCCATTTTGTGGATGTATGCTTCTGTAGTGCTCATAGAAAGATCTCCAATGGCAGTCTGTCAGTGTAGTGCTGATAAGGGTACTGTAGCTGGAGGTCACTTGTGTGCCGTGGGCTCTTACCATTTATATTTTGGGGTACAAGCTTCTGTAACTAATAACACAAAAACAAAAGAGGCATAATATGGTTGTGATGAGACTCCAGCTCAGGACCTAGACTGACTCAGTTTGAATCTCAGCTCTGCTACTTACTAGTGGGATATCCTTGGGCAAACAGCTAAACCTTTATATACCTCAGGTTTTTTTAAAAAATATGTAAAATGATGATAATACAATCATGATATTTACATCATAGGGTGTTTCTAAGCATTGAATGAGTTAATATGGAAAAATGCCCTGAAACATAACAAATAATATGCAATAATTGCTGATATTATTGCTTTTATTTTAGTCAGTCAAGTTTATTCTAGCTTTGTAAGTTAGTAATTTCAGAACATGACACCCCTCCCCATACACTTACTACCACTTTATGGAACCTTTCCTGCATTCCAACCAAACTCAACACCTTGTTCTTGCAGGAGTCTCTGTCTTTGAATATTGTTGTCCTTTGTGCTATTAATTCTGAAATCACATTCAGCTCAGCAGAAGTTTTCATCATGAAGTTGACTATCTCCGCCAACCCCTAAGAAGGCAGTTTAGCAGCTTCTACACACCTATCATGACACATCATTGTATATATTATAAAAGCTATCAGAAGCCCCTGCTTACCTCACCACCACCTGAATCACAGCTCCTTGAAGACAGAGAGTACAGAATGTATGGCACTTTTTGCCTTCTGAGACCATAGCACAGTGCCTGGTACACAGAGGACTGTCAGTAAATGACAAAAGAATAAATGATCCTACCACCAGGAGAACAGTAACCCAGGGGAGATAATGTGAATGAAGCCTAAGGATTCAGGGAATTGAAAAGTAGGTATACAGCTGTGGCAAAGACTCACATACAATATTTATTTGCCTCTTTAGCTGTCATTGAGCTATAAAATAAAACATATATTTTTAAGTGCCTTATCAAAAGTATCAAGTAGGGACTTTATATTTAATATCACATTTAATATTTACAAACAACTCATGCAATATATACTATAACTAGTGCCATTTCATTGATAAAGAAAGAGGCTCAGATAATTAATACAGCTATCACTTGTTTAAGTTGTGATTAGACCCCTGACCATTCTGACTTCAAACTCTATACTCCATCTTTTAAATTGATTCCATATACATACTGGCTTTCAGGTTGATACATAGGTTATTTTCATGAAAAATATTTTACCTTGTTCAAATGAAGAATTGAGATGCCTCTCAAAGGTCAAATCTCTTTTTCAGCCCGGTGTTCATCCATCCCATTATTCATCCATCCCGTTATTTCTGGGGCAGAATGCAAGAGTACACATTGCTTTTTAACTTCCTATTTTATTTTAAAAAATAACATTTTAGGTCGGGTGCTGTGGCTCACACCTGTAATCCCAGCACTTTGGGAGACCGAGGCAGGTGGATCATGAGGTCAGGAGGTCGAGACCATTAGGCTAACATGGTGAAACCCTATCTCTACTAAAAACACACACAAAAAAAATTAGCCGCAGCATGGTGGCACATGCCTGTAGTCCCGGCTACTCAGGAGGCTGAGGCAGGAGAATAGCTTGAACCCGGGAGGCGGAGGTTGCCGTGAGCTGAGATTGCACCATTGCACTCCAGCCTGGAAGATAGAGTGAGACTCTGTCTCAAAAAAAGAAAAAAAAAATTACAGATATTTCTAAAATCAGGGAAAACCCCATTTGAATTTTGAAAATTGGTGCAAATTCCATTTGGTTTTAAAATGCCTTGAAAACATCAAACTGAAGACAAACATTGACAACTACTATTAACTCCTTTGAGAGACATATTGGAATGAGCAGATTGCCACCCTTTAAATGCTAAGCCTTTAAGTTAGGATGGAAGCCCTGCCTCACTTGCCCATCCTGTCTGTCATTGGTAGGGAATCAAATCACAGATGCTGAACAACCAGAACTGGGTCTTCTAAGAGGTCCAGCTTGGCTTCTTATTCTGTGCAAAAGAGTAGAAGGTAGTAAAAAATATGAATGAGAATTCTTGGTTTGAATATTTTCCAAAGGTAGAATTTGAAAGGCTATTGAAATCCTGTTAGACAAGACTTATTGCCTATGCAATTACAAACTGTGCAATTTAAGACAGATTTGGGTGAATGTTATACTCAGAGATGCTAACAAGGAGGTCTCTCACCAATAGGCACTGTACAATATTATGGTAATCTTTTTGGGGAGTTTGTGGTACCCAGCCTTTTTGCTGCACAGTAAGGATCCAACCTTATTATTCCAAGTTATCCCTCTTGTCCAAAGTAGTATACTATTCATAGGCTATAAACTTCTTACTCATTCCATTTCTGTAATTATGTCAAGGGAAAGGAATTTTCTTCAATTGCCAGGTAAGGAAAAGTGGGAAGTAGTAGAGGTTAAGTTCAGGTCATTGTGATGAGTTAGAAATTTGGGCTGGAATGTGGTCTTCGCGACATGCCGGTGTTCATAATTTTACACTCTTCAACCTACTATCTGATGTGAGATGTTGATGACTTCAATGTAGGAGAATCTACAGGACTTCTCCACAGCTTGTGAGATTAGAGCTTGTTCCTCTGTGAAGCAAACAGGAGTTTCTGAATTTGGATACTTATCTCTCGAGATAAATGAATTTTCTGTTTATTTTTCTCTTTTTTCCAAAGCTGGAAGAAAGAACTTGCAAGAGATCACAGCAATATTCTCCAGTTATTTTCTTCTTACGATTTAGGAGGAGAGACAAGTGTATTTACAGATAAAACCTGGTTTAGAGACACTCCATTTCTCATCTTTAAACCCGAGATAGTTCTTCATACTGGAGCACTCACTGCTTTCTCAGTTTTGTATGAAATTATTCATATAATATTTACATTCTCATACAGTTTTGTTTTGTTTTTGGTTTCTTTTCCTTTCGTTTTTGTTTTAACCTCAATGTTAAGCCTTGCTTTACTTACTGATGTTAGTGACAGGTTCTGTAAGTTCAAGTGCAATATGTTGGGCATCACTGAAAGCAGCTCCATATCATACTGACCTTCCTGGAGAAGGTAAAGCACAACTCATTGGTTTAATCATTGCATTCCATAAAGGAAGATGTCACTTAACCAGCTTTCCTTTCAGTGCCAGAAAATCAGCTCAAAGTATTTTTCTTCAGATAAGTGAGCATGCTTGTCATAGCTTACTTATGCCTGTTAAATCTTTCTATGAAATATTTTACAGAGAAATATGTAAATATTTTGACGCTTGTGCCATTCTTTTCAGACTACTTTGCAGATTACACATGGGTCTCTATATGAAACAAGAAGGAAAAGCAAGCAGAAATTTCTTAATGTAGCGTTTTTCATTAATGAAGACAGAAAAGCTAAAAGAAAAAAATTTTAAATGGAGTCTTAATGTAAATAGTCAAAAGGGGGATATATACCCTATGGAACAGCCTCAAAGTGATATCAGTATGATGGAAATACATTCTAAGGTTCTAATACAGCATATCTACTTACCTTTTCTTCTTGACAGCAGACAAGTAAACCACAGCTTAGGAGTAGATTTGTCAATGTATTTTCTGGAGACTTTTCCTGTATTAAGACTTTTTACTGGTTTGTTACAGCTTATGTGAACAAAATGTCATAAACCAGACTTTAATCTTGGGAACATATATAATTTTTACTACCTAGAGTCAGCAGTTATTATATATTCTGATAATAGGGCAGAGAAAGTGAGGGACTTTTCCCCAGTCAGTTCTTATTTAATCCATAAAGTCAAGTCTTTGTGTAATTTCAGCTATTTGACTTTTGCTTTTTCATGATTGCCATTGAAAGAACAAGATAACGTTGATGACATTTGAAACGTGATTAAGAGGACCAATATTGGCCAGGCGTGGTGGCTCACACCTGTAATCCCAGCACTTTGGGAGGCCGAGGTGGGCAGATTACCAGAGCTTAGGAGTTTGAGACCAACCTGACCAACATGGAGGAAACCTGTCTCTGTTAAAAATACAAAATTAGCTGGGCATGGTGGCACATGTCTGTAATCCCAGCTACTTGGGAGGCTGAGGCAGGAGAATTGCTTGAACATGGGAGGCGGAGGTTGTGGTGAGCCAAGGTTGTGGTGAGCTGAGATTGCACCATTGTACTCCAGCCTGGGCAACAAGAGGGAAACTACATCTCAAATGAAAAAAAAAAAAAAAGGAGGACCAATATCATGGTATAATTGTGCTGGTCTACTATCTGAAACAACATGACTATAGATGTTTTTATCAAATGACAAAATGATGCCCAGTATTTATCATTTTATACCCTTCAGCCTACTACTTTCTGATGTCAAACATTGATGATTTTGACACAGGAGAATCTTTTATATTTTTCAATGAAAAATGTTTCACTCAATTTTTGTGGGTTCAAAATATAAGTGTATGATTTGACTGAGAAAAACATTGCATCACTAACATTTGCTCATGACTGTGGAGCTAAACAAATTATCAGTCAAGGTCTCTGGTTTGAGGCAACAGAACTCATCTCTGGCCTTAAGAAAAAGGAGATGCATTGGAAAGATATCAGTTTCCCAGAAGTGACAATTACTTGGTAGTCTAAGGCTTAGAAAACCAAGCGTTGTAAATCAAGGTAGCAGGAAATGTAGTCAAAATTATGCTGCAGCAACTTTCTGATCCAGGAACTCTGGCTATGGGATCATCTAACAACCCTCCCTCCCCCATTTCTTCATTCTTTGCATTACTTAAGATTCAGAGTTCCAGAACAAACACCTTATCAGCAAAGCCTAGCTTATTGGCCTGTTCTGTGGTACAGCCAGGTAGAGGAAGGTCCCAGCTGCTGTGGTTGAAAGAAGAATAGCAACAGGAATCAAGAACTAGAAATCATCTTCCAACCACATTGGCAGACAGTAAAGGATTAATAAAAATAGTGGGAAGTGGATGATGGTAAGCTAGAAAGTGACAAATGTCTGTTTCCCAAAAAATATTGTTTTGAAGTCATGGTGGGTTTTTAGACTAAACATTATCATTCAATAGCTGTGAGACCTTGGATAAGCCCTTTTTTGTGTTTATTTTTTATTTTATTTT
Organism: Rhinopithecus bieti; assembly: GCF_001698545.2. Classification (NCBI taxonomy): domain Eukaryota; kingdom Metazoa; phylum Chordata; class Mammalia; order Primates; family Cercopithecidae; genus Rhinopithecus; species Rhinopithecus bieti. Next base: position 2,153,012 of record NW_016803776.1, on the reverse strand, counting down.
ATTTTTATTTTTTTCTCAGTGTAAAATGACAAATTTGACTTATGGTAGGGACGGGAAGTAAGTGGCAATTAGATTGCCATCCCTCTTTTTTCTATGGCAGACATTACTAATTGATCATTGTATTCTTGCATCGTGAGACCAGATATAACTTCAGAATCATTCTCAATATAGCACTCTGGCAGCAACTACCAAATTATTAGAGTTGATAAATAAGATAAAATCCTGCAAACATCTCTGAACTAGAGGTTAATCACATTTCTTTATAGTGTCAATGTTCTTTGAAGTTCCAGGACTGAGAAGTATTGTTAGTTAAATTATTTTAGAAAATTAGAAAGAATCTAGACCAGGCAGGAGTAGACTCATAAAGTAGCTAATGCAGTAATGTCTGATTGAAGTGAAAGAAAATATTTTCAAACTCGAGTAGCTTTCATTATGAATGTTGAGATGTTGAAGGAAAACTTTAGTCCATTATGGAATGTGCTGTTTATCCTCTGCCTTGAGATCATAAAGATGATTCTTTGAACAAAAGAAAGATAGCACATTGGTCTGAGGTTTACAACTATATATTATATTGCTGATGGTAAATAAATATATTATTACTATAAACAAATTGCCATTAACCGTGGATTATTTTGTTAATGGTAGAAGAATCACTATCTAAGTAGTCTCTTAAAGTTTGTAGAATGCAAGATCTAAAATGGCTTAAAAATCTACCCTAGAATTTACTAGTATATGTTATTAAACTTAATTATAGGTTCAGCTATTTTATTCAGATACATATATTTGTTTATTACTTTTTTATTTACTAATTCAATTGAGTAATGAGTTACATCAATTTGTTTAATACAGTTGCTGCCTCGGGATCCATTTTTACGCCAGACATAAGGTATTTGAAATTCAATTATACTCCACCACCTTTGGTCTAGTTAAAACTTTTCCTCTCTGTGTGGTTCTTTGCAATATAGCCCTCTGTTCCTCATTTCACTGACCCAAAACCCAACAAATCCCAAAGCCACTGACCACAATAAACCTAATGGTTAACACCAGACTCATATAAGTAAGTTCCCCCTTCGCATGTGTTTCCTTTAAACCATCAATTCAAAACCCCTGAGGAAAAGCAAAACAGATAATGCTCATGAAGCTTAACAAAAGCCTAGTCCTCTCTCTCCCACTTCTCTCCTGCTGGTTGAGAACCCTGCTATTGCTGTGCTTCCTGTTGGCTACTGTGAGCATCCGTTTTTCTTGTGGATTTGTAAGTAATCAAATGGCTTCTGTTATTTCATGTGTTTTGTTGTTCTGCCTCCTCTGTGTCTCACCTGACCAACATGCTCAAATGTAACACTCCTTTTGGTCAGGGCTCTCCTAGAAAGTGGCTATCTTGGTAGAAGTAAACTGGATACAGGCCAGAAAAGAGCCCCAAGAACATCTGCCAGTATAAACAAATTTCCTGTGAGAGGGACACCTGGTCATGAGGCGGGCACTTAGGCATTAGGCTGTCTGCCTGGATAAAGAATCATCCTGTGAAAGCATACCATAAACATCCAAAATCACCTTTGCTGGAGACCCAACAGAGCGGGGATAGAAAGAGACTTCAAGACAGAATTAGAGGAAAATCACAACATGAAATATTTTGTATTTAGATTTTTTTTTAACATCTCAAGCTACTCAGACTATATTGATTTGCAACTTAGAACAAGTGACAACAGACAGAATAATGATACCCAGGAATTACTAGTCTCCAAAGGCAAGCAGTAGCTTTACCCAGTAGATTCCATTTTCTTCCAGGTGGGCTGTGTTTGTGTTTATCTACACATCAAGGTTTTGGAATGGTAAAAACCTGTAGTACAGCCTTGAACCACGCCAGAGAAATACATATCTATTTCAAGGGAAATTCTGGCGTCAACAAATCACAAAAAAAATCATTAAAACAATTTTTGAACACTAGCTTTCTGTAGAGTACCTGGAACAAACGTAGTTTCAAAGGCCATCCTACCTCTGTGATACTTGCAGTAGAGTACAAAAAAGACCATGAATTCTTCTCATTCACGTATGCTTGCCCCTTAACAATTGAACTTTGCAGCTTCTCCTTTAAAGGTAGATATGGTGTTTATTTCTCTACTCCTTGGATATGGGTTGGCCACCTGTATTAGTTTGGTCAAGGGATTGTTAGCAAACGTGATGCAAGCAGAACCTTGAAACATGTTTGCACTATGGGGCTTTTCTTTTTGCTGTTCTTGGAAACACTGAGACCACCACCATGTGGATTGGGCTGAGCTAGCCTTCTGGATAATGAGAGACACATGGCAAGATTTTCTCTCACTCTAGCATCCAATCCATCACTAGCCATGTTTAGTGAGGCCTTCCAACATCATTCAGGCCTATCTTAGCTGGCTCACTATGAACTGCACAATGAACTCTCAAAAGAAGAAGAAATAATAAATCTTTGTTGTTTTAAGACACTAAGTCTGGAGGTAAATTTTGTAGCTCCAGTGGTTCCTTTTTGTTTCCCTATTATTCAAGCACGATGGGTTTGCTTACCCCCTTAGGCGTGGTACAGAGGTAATCTTTAGAAACTTTTTGGGTCTTCCCACTGACTGGCAATCAATAGAATGTATCCTTAGATGTACTGGAAAAAAACTAGTGATGGCCTTTCCATATTTTTTATTTAAAATAAAACTGGACTTCTGGGTTTTCATTATTTCAGTTTATGGCATTATTATTTTAAACAAACACACTATATATTAGAGTTCTTTTTTAGGACTAGCAATGATACAGGCCAAAGCAATTGATGCAGTGAAAGCTTCATAACTTCAGTTATTCCAAATTATTGCAAAAAAGTAATTTCTCAGCTTATTCAGGGTTAATTTGCCACAAGAATTTAGTGTGGCATTGGAAAGTAATAAAGGCAAAAGACAAAGATTGTCTCAAAGAGAGGAAAAGAGCCCCAATAATATTTAAGCTACCCAATACCTTTCTCAGAGGAAGCTACAGATAAACTTATTTATAGAGTTTATAAGGTCATTTGTTTGAGAGGTTTTGCATAGCTCCTAACATTCCAAGCTGTATCTTATCCTGTATCCCAGGTCCGGTTGATTGATGCCATATCTCCTCTGTCCTCAGGCTATTTCTAATACATTAGTCTTTTTTTCCTGGAAATTATTGTCCTCACATGCAGAGTTCTTTCCAGAATTTGTATGTTGTAACTGTTTATCTTGGTCCCTTTTAAAAGTTAGCTATGTAGTTTATGTACACACACACACACACACACACACACACACACACACACAAACTATATATGTCATACTTCTTTGTTTCTCTTTGTGCTTTAAAAATGGTTTTCTGGTGGAACATTGGCTAAAGACATGTTTGGGAAAAATGACAAAACAAAGCATGGTAATCTATGGTCGGAGAGATGGTGCCTAAATTATATATTATATTTGCATTTACAAAAATGCTTTTGGTTTTATCATGTTTCAGTAATGTGATCATCCTTTGGGGCATGCAAATATGCTGCTTATGCAGTTCTGAAATCTTAATTCTGGTATTATGATGCCAATTATTACATATTAGGAACTGTGGAGAAGTTGACAGCACAAGTTTTATGACTAGACATACAGTAATATTGATGCTACATTCTTTAAAGTTAAGATAGCCAGACTCAATGTAGAACCAGTGTTCCCTGCAAAAGTGAGAGTAAGGTCACAGTAGTGCCTATGGCAGCTGGTTTTAAGGAATTACTGGTAAGAATTCTTTTTGCTCAAAAAATTAAAATGGTCAATAATAAGACTCACACAAAAAAGTTTCATAATTTTTGGTTCAATATCTTTTGGAAGTGACATATAATATTCAATGTTTTCCTTATAAGTCAGTAGGGTTTGTGGATGCATTTATTTTGGATAATTCAAGTTCTCTCCAGACTTTTTTTCCTCCAAATTGTTTCCTCCACAATGAGTACACTGAGCATGTATTGAAACATCCACTGGTTAACTTTGAACAAGGTCTTGTAATATCCCTTGACTTCTGAAATAGGGGCAGCAAGAAGCAGAGGTATCTCACAGAAATATATTCTCTAAACTCCTTTCCAGTTGGGACTGGCTGTAACAATAGAAAACAGCACCAGGAGAAAGATATTCTGTTAACAGTAGCAAATTGTAACCTGTAATTAGGAACTTGGAATCCCTTCTGCTTTGTCAGAGGGACAACAGGCAAAAAAGAATGAGACGTCTGAGATTGGAATGAAATGGACCACGGCTGATTATAATAAGATGATAGGATCTGTGAAAAAAAATAACTGTTTCTGCCTGTTGCTGAAAAGAGACTTAAAACCTGGGGTTTAGCACTGTGTGCTTTCTTTTCAATATCTAGTAAAAGCCGGTTAAAAAATCAAGCAAGAATCTTGACTGTGCCTGATGTAGTAGGACAGAATCAATTTTCCTCATCCCTATTTTTTTTTTTTTTTTTTTTTTAACTTTAATTTT
>NW_016803776.1:2124964-2147026 GCF_001698545.2 Rhinopithecus bieti | reverse complement strand
AAAGTCTCAGGATACAAAATTAATGTGCAAAAATCACAAGCATTCTTTTTTTTTCCAGAAGTCAATGGGGACAAACTTGACTTTCAACATGATTTGTAACCTCCCAGTGGGATGCTTGCTTATAGGTATCCTTAACTGCATACAACTCAAATCAGTCTTTTATCATCACTAAGCCTCTCCAGTGTTTATATGGGAATTGTGAGAATATGAGCTGCCTCAAAGGATCTTTCAGACAGAGCCAAAGTGCAGAATCACCTTCTCCCCAACCAACTGTCCTATAGGCAATCATTCTATTTCATTAGCTCCTGCAATTATAAAAAATGCCAAAAAGGAATTGGTTTTATATTTGATTTCTTCTTTGATCCATTGATTGTTCTGTAGCTTATTTTTCACATATTTGTAAATTTTCCAGTTTTTCTCCTGGTAATGATAACTTGTTTACCAATACCAATGAGCACACCAATGTGGTTGGAAAAGATATTTGAGATGAGTTCAGTCTTCTAAAATTTACTAAGACTGGTTTTGTGGATTATATGATATATCCTGGAGAATGTTCTGTATGCACTTGAGAAGGTTTGTTGTGCTCTTGGATGGTATGCTCTGCACGTGTCTGTTAGGTCCATTTTGTCTGAAGTATAGTTCAAAGCCAGTATGTCTTGATTGACTTTCCTATGGATGATCTCTCTGTAATTAAAAGTGGGTTATTGAAGCAACCTGTTATATTGCTCTCTGTTTCTCCCTTTTATGTTAATATTTGCTTTATATATTTAGGTACACCGATGTTGAGTGCAAATATATTTACCATTACTATATTCTATTGATGGATTGAAGCCTTTTTCATATAATCTTCCTTGTGAGTTTTTGACTGAAAGTCTGTTTTGTCTCACACAGGTATAGCTACCTGCTGTGGTTTAAATGTTTGTCCCCTCCAAAATTTGAAATTTAATTGCTACTCTGAAAGTATTGAGGTAGAACCTTTTAAGAGGTGCTTAGGTCACGAAGGCTCCACTCTTATGAATAAACTAATGTCATCATTGCAGAAGTGGGTTTGCATCTCTTGATTTATCTGTTGCCCTCTCTTTGCCCTTCTAGAATGTAATTCTTTCCTCTATGTTATAAGACCGCAGAAGGCCCTCACCAGATGCTGGCACCTTGATGTGGGACTTCCAAGCCTGTGAGAACTGTGAGAAATAAACTTCTGTTCATTATGAATTACCTTGTCTGTGGTATCCTAGTAGAGCAGCAAAAAATGGATTAAGGCAGAAAAATGGTACTAGATAAATAGGGATGTTACAAATAGCTAGAAATGCAAATATAGCTTCGGAACTGGGTAGTGGGTAGAGGCTGAAATAATTTTGAAGTGAATGCTGGAGAAAGCCTAGGCATTCATGAGTGGAGCATTAAGGTAAATTCTGGGGGCAGAGCAAGATGGTCAAATAGAAGCCTCCACTGATTGTCCTTCCACAGGAACACCAAACTGAACAAATATCCACACAAAAAAGTACCTTCATAAGAATCCAAAATCAGATGAGCAATCAGTACCTGGTTTTCAGTTTATATAACTAAATGAGGCACTGAAGAGAGCAGGAAAGACAGTCTTGAATTGACACTACCCTTCCCCCATCCCCTAGCAGCACCATGTGTTGCAGAGAGAGATTCTGTGTATTTGGGAGAGGGAGAGCTCAGTTATTGTAGGACTTTGTATTGAAACTCAGTGCTGCCTTGTCACAACAGAAAGCAGTATGGGGAAGAACTCACCTGGCACCCATGGAGGGAGCATTTAGAACAACCAGAGAAAAATTGCCATTTCCAGCGGTTGGAACCTAAGTTCTGAAAAGTTTAGTCTCTTCAGGCTAAAGTGCTCTAGGGTCCTAAATAAACTTAAAAGGCAAGCTAGACCAGAAGGACCACAATTCCTAGGCAAGTCCTAGTGTTATGCTGGACCTAGAGCCAGTGGACATAGGTGGCATGTGACCTTGTGAAACACCAGTCAGGGTGACCAAGGAAATACTTGTGGCACCTCTCTCCCAACCCCAAGCAGTGTACCTCACAGCTCTGGGAGGTACTTCACAGCTCTACATGCCTTCCTTCCTCTTAAGAAGAGGAGAGGGGACAGTAAAGAGGACTTCATCTTGGAATTTGCATACCAGCTCAGCCACAGCAGGATAGGACACTAGGTGTAGTCCTGAGACACTCATTCCAGGCCCCAGCTGCTGGGTGATATTTCTTGACAAACTCTGGCCTAGAAGGGAACCTGCTGTCTTGAAGGGAAGGACCCAGTCCTGGAAAAACTCATTCCCTGCTGGCTATAGAACCCTTATGCCTTGAAAAACCAGCAGTATCCAGGCGGTATTTGACAAAGGCCTTGAGTGAGACTCAGAGTCATGCTGACTCAGATACGACCCAGCACATGCCCAGCTGTGATGGCCATGATAAGAAACTCCTTATGCTTGAGACAAGGGGAGAAAAAAATAGAGGGGACTTTGCCTTACAGCTCAGGCACTAGCTTGGCCACGGTGGTGTAGAACACTAAGTAGGTTCCTGGGGTGCCCTATTCCAGGTCTTGGCACTTGGAAAATATTTCTGGACCTATCCTGGCTCAGAAGGGAGCCCAGGGCTTTTAAGGAAGAGTCCTAGGCCTGTCGGTAATCACTGCAAGCTGACTGAAGAGTCCTTGGGTCTTGAGTGGACATTGCTGATAGCCAGGCAGTACTCCCCATGGACCTGTGGTGGTGGTGGCCATGGTGAAAGACTCTTCTGCCTGAGGAAATAAAAGAGAAAGTTGGGAAGCACTTTGTCTTGTGACTTGGGTTCCAGCTCAGCCACAGTAAAATAGAGCACCAGATAGATTCCTAAGGTTTCCAACTCCAGGCCCTGTCTCCCAAATGGATGGCATGTCTGGACCCAGCTGGGGCTAGGGAAACTTGCCACCCTGAAGGGAAGGACACAACTCTGACTAGCTACAGCACCTGCTGATTGTAGAGCCCAAGGACCTTGAGCAAATAAAGGCAGTAACCAGGGAGTTGTTATTATGGGCCTTGGGCAAGACCTAGTGCTGTGTTTGATTTTGGTCTGATGTAGAGCAGTCCTAGTGGTAGCGGCCACAGGGGTGCTTATGTCACCCCTCCCTCAGCTCCAAACAGCTTAGCACAGACAGAGAGACTCTATTATTTTGGGAGAAAATAAGATAACAAGAGTCTCTGCCTGGTAATCCAGGGAATTCTCTGGATCTTATCCAAGCGTACAAAGATAGTATGTCTACAAGTCTGAGAGCCACAGCATTACTGGGCTGGGGTGCCTCCTAATGCAGATATGGCTGCAGTGACCAAAGACTTGGATCACAACACCCAAGTTTCTTTGAATACCTGGAAAACCTTCCCAAGATGGATGGATACAAGCAAGCCCGGATTATGGAGATGACAATAAATACATAACTCTTCAATGCCCAGACACCAACATACATACACAAGCATGAGGAACATCCAGGAAAACATGACCTCACCAAATGGTCCCTCGGGGACCAATCCTGAGGGACAGTGATATATGACTTTTCAGACAGAATTAAAAATAGCTGTTTTGAGGAAACTCAGTGAAATTCAAGATAACAGAAGGAATTCAGAATCCTGGCAGATAAATTTAACAAAAGAAGAATGAAATAAAAGTAAGCAAGATTCTGGAGTTGAAAAATGCAACTGAAACACTGAAGATTGCAGCAGATTCTCTTAACAGCAGAATTAATTAAACAGAATAAAAAAGTAGTCAGCTTAAAGGCAGGCTATTTGAAATATACAGAGGAGACAAAAAGAGTAAAGCAAGCCTACAAGGTCTAGAAAATAGCTTCAAAAGGGAAAATCTAAGAATCTATGACTTATTGGTCTTAAAGCAGAGGTAGAGAGAGAGATGGGGTAGAAAATTCATTCAAAGGGATAATAAAGAGAGCTTCCGAAACCTGGAGACAATATCAGTATCCACGTACAAGAAGATTATAAAGCACCAAGCAGATTTAACCCAAAGAAGACTACCTCAAAGCATTTAATAGTCAAACTCCCAAAGGTTAAGGATAAATAATTCTCAAAACAGCAAGAGAAAAGAAACAAATAACATAATGGAGCTTCAATATGTCTGACAGCAGACTTAAGTGAAAACCTTACAGGCCAGGAGAGAATGGTATAACATCTTTAAAGTGCTGAAGGAAAAAAAAACTTGTATCCTAGGTATTTCCAGCAAAAAATATTCTTCAAACATGAAGGAGAAATAAAGATTTTCCCAGACAAACAAAAGCTGACGAATTTCATTAACACCAGACCTGTCCTACAAGAAATGCTAAAGGGAGTTCTTCAATCTGAAAGGAAAGGATGTTAATGAACAATTAAAAATCATCTGAAGGAATAAAACTCACTGGTAATAGTAAGGACACAGAACACAATATTATAACACTAATTATGGTTTGTAAACTACTCATTTTGAATAGAAAGACTAAAAGATGAACTGATCAAAATAGTAACTACAATGTTTCAAGACATAGAACAATAAGATAAATGGAAACAAAAGTTAAAAGCAGGGAGATGAAGCTAAAGTATAGACTTTTATTAGTTTTCATTTTGCTTGTTTATGCAATCAGTGTTGTCATCAGCATAAAATAATGGGTTATGAGAGAGTATTTGCAAGTTTCAAGGTAAACTCAAATTGAAAAACATACAACAGATACACAAAAAATAAAAAGCAAGAAATTAAAGCATACCACCAAACAAAATTGCCTTCACTAAAGGAAGGAAGGAAAGAAGGAAGAGAAGATCACAAAACAAGCAGAAAACAAATGGCAGAAGTAAGTCCTTACATATCAATAATAACATTGAATGTAAATGAACTAAATTCTCCAGTCAAAAGACATACAATACCTGAATGAATTATTTTTTTAAAAAGACCCAACAATCTGTTTTCTACAAGAAACACACTTTACCTATAAAGACACTCATAGATTGAAAATAAAGAGATAGAAAAAAATATTTTTCATGCAAATGGCAACAAAAAAGAGCAGGAGCAGCTATACTTATATCAGACAAAATAGATTTCAAGTCAAAAAGTATTAAAAGGAAAAGAAGGTCTATACATAATGAAGGGGTCAATTCAACAAGAGGATATAACACTTGTAAATATATATGTACCCAACACTGAAGCACCCAGATATATAAAACAAATATTAGAGCTAAAGAGAGATAGATCCTAATGAAATAAAAGATCCCAATACAATAATAGCTGGAGATTCAACACCCCACTTTCAGAGTTGGGCAGATCATCCCAACAGAAAATCAACAAAGAAACATGAACTTAATCTACACTGAAGGTAAATTCTCATGAGGGCTCACAAGAGGAGAGTTGTAGGAAAAGTCTAAGATTTCTTAGAGATTACTTAAGTGCTTTGGATAAGAATGCTGCTGGAAATATATACAGCAAGAGCCATTCTGGTGAGGTCTCAGACAGAAATGAGGAATAAGGTATTGGAAACTTCAGGAAAGAACAGCCTAGGTAAAAAGTGTCAAATAACTTGGCTGAATTGTGTCCATGCCAAAGAGCTTTGTGATAAGCAGAGTTTAAGAAAAAGGAACTAGGATACCTGACATAAAAAAAGCATCTAAGCAGGAGAGCATTCAGAGTGCTGCAGGCTTCTTTTAACCACATGTGGTAAAATGTGAGAACAAATGATTCAACTATGGAATTCATAATTAAAAGAACAATATCATGTAGATTTGAAGGACTTTCAGCCTGACCATGTGGTAGAGAATGAGAAAATATTTTTAGGAGAGAAAACCAAGGGTGTGGCCCAGTAACTATTTAATAAGATTAGTATGACTAGAATGTATCCAAGGGCTATTCATCAGGACAATGGGAAAATGTCCCCAAAGGTACTGTGGAAATTACCTATCAGAGGTCCAAAATGTCAAGGCCTTACAGAAAGAAATACGTCAATAGGGCACCAACCAGACCTCCGTATTTGTTGCTCTCAAGTGTCTCTCCACTATTTATTGTGCAGTACTCCTCTGCCACCTTAGCCATGGCCCAAGATGGCCCAGGTAAAACTTGACCCAGAGCACCAGAAAGTACAAGTCACAAACCTTGTCAGCATCCAGGTGCTGGTGCAAATTATGCAGCAATGCAGAATACAAGAACTGCGGAGGCATGACTTCCTTTACCTAAATTTTAAATAATGTAGTGGATAGACTGGAAGCCCAGGCAGAGGCTTATTGCAGGGGCAGAGCCACTGCAGAGAACCACCACTAGGATAATGTCCAGGGGAACTACAGGATCAAATCCACCACAGAGAATCCCTACTAGAGTAATGTCTAGTGGACCCATGGGAGTGGGACCTCCCATGAGACTCCAGAACTGTAGAGCTACTAATGTTCATTTCTAGCCTGGGAGAGCTGTAGGCACAAAATTCCAACCCATGAGAATTGCTGCATGAGTCAAGCCCAACAAAACCATACAGGCAGGGCTGTCTGAGTCCTTGGGGGGTCCAACCTCCACTCCAGTGTGTCCAGGAGGTGATGCATGAAGTGAAAGATTATGAATCTTAAAATTTAATATTGCCTGCTGAAAATATTGCCTGTTGGGCTTTGGACTTACTTAAGACCTGCTATTCTTTTCTTCTCACCATTTTATAATGGGGCTATCTATTCTTTGGCTGCTCCACCACTGCACTCTGGAAATAGATAACTTGTTTAATTTCACAAGCTCACAGCTAGAGGAAAATTTGCCTCAGGATGAATCATGCCTTGCATCTTACCCATATCTGATTTACATGAAACTGTGGACTTTGGACTTATGAGTTGGTGCTGGAAGAATTTAAGACTTCGGGGGCTACTGAGATGGAACAAATAATAATATTTTTATGTAATAAGGACATGAGTTTTGGAGAGTCAGAGACAGAAATTTTTATTTGAATGTTTGTACGTTCCCAAACTCATGTTGAAATTTCTTTTTTTTTTTTTTTTTTTTTTTTTGAGACGGAGTCTCGCTCTGTCGCCCAGGCTGGAGTGCAGTGGCCAGATCTCAGCTCACTGCAAGCTTCGCCTCCCGGGTTTAAGCCATTCTCCTGCCTCAGCCTCCCGAGTAGCTGGGACTACAGGCGCCTGCCACCTCGCCCGGCTAGTTTTTTGCATTTTTTTAGTAGAGACAGGGTTTCACCATGTTAGCCAGGATGGTCTCGATCTCCTGACCTCGTGATCCGCCTGCCTCGGCCTCCCAAAGTGCTGGGATTACAGGCTTGAGCCACCGCGCCCGGCCGAAATTTCATTACCATTTTAACAGTATTAAGAGATGGGTCCTTTAAGGGGTGGTTAGTTGATAAGACCTCCATCCTTATGGGTGTGATTGGTGCCAGTAAAAAAGGGCAAGTTTGTCTCTCTCTCGCTCTCTTTTGCCCCCTCCATCATGTGATGCCTTCCAACATGTTATGGTGCAACAAGAAGGCCATTGCCAGATTCCAGCATCTTGATATTGGACTTCTCAGCCTCCAGAACTGTGAACCAATACATTTCTGTTCAGTATAAATTGCCCAGTGTAGGTATTCTGTTATGGCAACATAAAATGGTTAATCACCACCCTTGTTCTCTCAGTTATTATTTGCATGAAATACCTTTTTCTTCCTTTCTCTGTCAACCTATGTGCGTTCTTAAAGCTAAAATGAGCCTCTTGTAAACAGTATGTAGTAATATATTGTTTTTTAATTAATTAAATGTGTCTAATGATTAGATAATTAAACTCATTTACATTTAAATTAAAGCAATTTTTGATAGGTAAGCACTTTCTATTGTCATTAAAAAACATTTTTTGTAGATCCTTTATTTCTATTTTTCTCTCATGTTGTCTTTTGGAATTTGATGTTTTGTTTGTAGTGGTATGCTTTGATCCCTTTCTCTTTGTCATTCATGTACCTACTACAGTTTTTTTTCTTTGTGGTTATCACAAGGCTTACATAAAACATCTTATAGTTATAATAGTCTATTTTAATGTAACAGGTACTTACTTCAACCACATACAAAAACTCCATGATTTAACTTCTCACTAACATTTTATTTTATAGATGTCATAATTTAAAGCTTTTATATTGTGTATCTCTTAATAAATTATTTTAGCTATAATTATTTTATTACTTTTGTCTTTTGAATTTTATACTAGGTTAAAGTGACTTATGTATCACCATTACAGTTTCAGAATATCCCAAATTAGACTTTTTTACCTTTGCAGTGAGTTTTCTACTTTCATATGTTTTCATAATGTTATTTAGCATCTTTCAGTTTTAACTTAAAAAATCCTTTTAGCATTTCTTGTAGAGCAAGACTGGTGGTGACAAATTTCCTCATATTTTGATTATCTTGGAAAGCCTTTCACTCTTTTATTTTTGAAGGACAGGCTTGCCTGGTATAGTATGCTTGGTTGCAGGTTTTTTCTTCAGTCATTTGAATATATTAGCCCATTCTAAGCTAGTCTGCAATATTGCTGCTGAGAATATTTCTTATAGCCTTATGGCGTTTACCTTGTATGTGACAGATTGCTTTTCTCTTGCTGCTTTTAGAATTCTCTTTGTCTTTGATTATTGAGCATTTGAATATAGTGTGTTGGTGAGGATCTCTTTATGTTTAATTTATTTGGAGTTCTTTGACATTCGTGGATCAGAATGTTCATTTCTCTCCTCAAATTTGGGAAGTCTTGTGTTATTATTTAAAAAATAAGTTTTAGTCCCCTTTCTTTTTCTCTGCTCCTTCAGGGACTCCCATAATGCACATATTGACTTGTTTGATGATGTCCTGTAAACCTCTATGCTTTCTTCATTCTTTTTTTATTATTTTCTATTTGTTTCTCTAATTGGGTAATTCAAATGACCCAATTCTTTGAACTTGCTGCTGCTTTCTTCTGATTTAGTTTACTATTGAAGCTCTCTATGAAAATTTTCAGTTCATTTATTGTGTTTTTCAACATTAGAATTTCTGTTTGGAGACCGGGCACAGTGGCTCACACCTGTAATCCCAGCACTTTGGGAAGCTGAGGTGGGCAGATCACCTGGGGTCAGGAGTTCAAGACCAGGCTGGCCAACATGACAATACTCTGTCTCTACTAAAAATACAAAAATTAGCTGGGCACAGTGGTGTGTGCCTATAATCCCAGCTACTCCAGAGGCTAAGGCAAAAGAGTTGCTTGAACTCAGGAAGCAGAGGATGCAGTGAGCTGAGATAACACCACTCTACTCCAGACTGGGTGAGAGAGTGAGACTCCATCTCAAAAAAAAAAAAAAAAAAAAAAAAAAAAAAAAAAAAAAAAAAAAAAAAAAAAAAAAAAAAAAAAAAAAAAGATTTCTGTTTGGTCCTTTTCTTATGTTTTTTTTTTTTTTTTTTTTTCCTCTCTCTCACTTTGTTAAACTTGTTTTGTTCATGGACTGTTTTCCTAAATTTTTTTTGTAGTCTCTCTGTATTCTTTTGTACCTTGCTAAGCCTTTTAAAGACAATTATTTTGAATTTTTTGTCAGGCAGTTTACTGATCTCCATTTATTTAAGGTGAGTTACTTTTGCTTTTTTTTGTTGTTGTTCATTTGTTGGTATTATGTTTCTCTAATTATTTATAATCATTGGATCTTATTTTGGTATCTGTAAATTTGAAGAAGTGGGCACTTCTTCCAATCCTTATAGACTGTCTTCTGCCGGGAAAGTCCTTCACTAGTAAGTCCTTTCAGAGATTCTGAGTGTGCTGGTTGGTGAGGTCTGGGGGCTTGCCTGTGCCTTGGATCTATAGGAATTAACATGATACTGCAGTGAGCTTGGAGCCTTAATCTGCAGGGACTGTCCTGGAGCTGTCAGAGCAGCCCTGGCACAGTGGCAGACTGGAGCCTGAGTCTGCAAGGGCTGCCATTGTGCTAAGCCAGGCCTGGAATCTGGGACTTTAGGAACCATGCTGGATCCCAGGGCCATTATGGCACATTTGATGCTGGGATGGGCCTGAAGACTAGGGTTGCAGAGGTCAGCCTGGTGCTGGGATTTAGGATGTGCAGAAAAGTTATTGAAAACTTTATTCTTTTTCTCCAGGAGAGTATGTCTCTCTGTATTGTGTTTCATGGTCTTAGAGGAGGAGTTATATGATTAATGTAAAACTGTCCTTCCTGTCCATTTCAATGTGTCTTTTCTTATTTCTATGCTCCACTCATGTGCTATAATCTCTCACTTGTATTTCTTAGCTCTTGTAAAGGTAATTTCGCATACAAACGGTTGTTTAAATTGATGTTTTTGTGAGGGACTGGGTCCTAAAAACTTCTATTCAGCTATCTTGTTCTCATTCTTTTTTATACCTATATAGCATTCTATTTCATGGATGTGCCATCATTTATTTAATTAAACCTCCATCTAAGGGGATTTTATTTTTGCAATGTTTTCATGATCAAAATATTTTAACAAATATCATTTATATATTATTTTCATCATGTGGGTTTCTATCTCTAGAGTATTTCTAAGGATGCAAGTACTGGTTTAAAGAGTATGTACATTTTGAATATTTTAATCAATGTTGATGAGAAACAAAATAAAGCTATAGTTTCCACTAGCAATCATTGAGAGTGCTGGTTTTTCATACTCTGAATAATTAAAACCTTAATGATGTGAGTTATAAATTTTCCTCCAGTGTGTGATATACATCTTACCTGATTAAAATGCTTATTTTACAATGTACTTTTATTTTAATGCAATAAAACTTAACTTTCATGTAATCATCTCTGTGTTCTTTTTGTTGGATATTTCCCACGCTGAGATAATTTCTAAAATTCCCATTTTATTTTATATAGTTTGTGGATTAATATTTTACACTAAAACATTTGACATGAATATGTATTTTTCTACAATAAATGATAAATCCATGTTCTTTTCTTCAATGTGGCTATGTAGTTGTCACGACACCATTTATTTAAATAAGCTAATCTTTATCCCCTTATTTGAAGTGCTATATTTATAATAAACTAAATTTCTAAATAATTTTGAGCCTACATTTGAACTTTTGGTTATGTTCCATTGATCTGTATCTATTCATATGTCATCATTTTACTGTTTTAAATTATTGTAGCCCTAAATATGTTAGTTGCTGCTATGTCTAACTCTTCTTCATCAGTTTTATTTTAGAGCTATTTTGACAAAATTAGTTTATTTTTTTCATATAAACTTTAGGATCTTTATAGTTCTAAAACCTCTTGGTATATTTTTGTGATTTTACAATATTTATAAATTCACTTACAGAGAATTGCTATCATTTTGAAATTGAGCCTTCCTATCCACAAACAGAGCTTTGCACTGTTTCAAGTTTTCTTTTGAGTAAAATAGCTGTGTACTGGTACTGGTTTGAAATGAGATCAGAATAAAATGAGAATTAAATATTTATAAACTTTCAGAGCAATTTTACATGATTATGACTCTTATTGTAGTTGTGATGGTTTTGCAAATTCATATTTATCATATTCAAAAAATTACCTAGCTGGGTATGGTGGCTCATGCCTGTAATCCCAGCAGTTTGGGTGGCCGAGATGAGTAGATGGCTTGAGTCCAGGAGTTCAAAAACAGCCTGGGCAATACGGTGAAAGCCTGTCTCCATAAAAAAAGAAAAAAAAAAAAAAAAAAAAAATACAAAAATTATCAGGTATGGTGGTGCACACATGTGGTCCCAGCTACTCCGGAAGCTGAGATGGGAGGATCATTTGAGCCCAGGGAGGTCAAGACTGTAGTGAGCCATGATCATGCCACCGCACTCCAACCTGGGCAACAGAGTGAGACCCTGTCTCAAAAAAACAAACAAACAAACAAACAAGAAAAATAATAAGTTGAAAATAAAAGGATTGGTGTTTTATCAATATAGTCTGAGAAGTACTAGTGTACAAGCAGTGCAGTGCTTTTGTTGTTATTTTTATTATTGTTTGAATGATTGATTATATGTAATTACATTCATCTTTGTAATTTTTAAAATTTTCCTTTTAGTTTGGTAATTTTTTCTCCTTTTGTCTCTTGTATTTCACAGCACTCCCTTCCCAAGATTACTCATATTAATACTGATTATATATTCTTTCATATTTTATCTAGAAGAATGTTATATAACAGTAGTAATAGGATGCAAAAAATTCTTCTCTCTGAATTTTAATTTGGGTACTACTAAAGCTTCATCGGAAGATATAATCCTTGTTTTGAGGATATATGTATAATTATGTTTAAAAGGTATCTTTTTACAATGTTTCTTTCTTGAATATTTTAAAAACTCTATCAAATATATTTTTAGTATTTTGATAGTACATTTATGATTTGACTTTTAAGTGTATCAGTATGACAAATTACACAATATAGCTTCTAATACTGGGCTGTCTTTGCTTTCCTGGTGTGAATTTTATGTTGTTGATCATGGTGCACTCATCTTTTAATGTTCTTTTGGATTCTGTTTGTCAGTATTTCATTTAATTTTTTTTTTTTTTTTTTTTTTTTTTTTTTTTTTTTTGAGACAGAGTCTCGCACTGTCACCTGGGCTGGAGTGCAATGGCATGATCTCGGCTAAACTGCAACCTCTGCCTTCTGGGTTCACGCAGTTCTCCTGCCTCAGCCTCCTGAGTAGCTGGGATTACAGGTGCCCGCCACCATGCCCAGCTAATTTTTTGTATTTTTTAGTAGAGACAGGGTTTCACTATGTTGGCCAGACTGGTCTCAAACTGCTGACCTTGTGATACCCCCACCTCAGCCTCCCAAAGTGCTGGGATTACAGGTGTGAGCCATCACTCCCGGCCCATTTAAAATTTTTACGTTGAAGTGTATAGATGAGATTTCCTTATAGTTGTCTTTCTGTGGGCTTATATTAATGCTTTGCTAATTTTATACAAACAAAATTTAAAGTTTTACTTCTTTTTCTATGTTCTAGAAATATCTTTAAAGTTAATTATTCTTTAAATAATTGGTTTAATTTTTCTGTGCAAGTACCTAGTCCCGATGTGTAGGGATATACTGAAGGTAGTGTTGCTAAACAAGTAATCCTCTGTCAATTGCCATTTGTTGTCGTATTTTATTTTTTTTAAGAAAATTAATATGTGAAGAGGCATCATGATTTTTAAAAATTATTACTTGCATTTCAATGAGTAAGCTATGTTCTTCGGCCTAATGTTAATGAAAGTCCCTGTTGTTTCCAGGCCAGGATTGTGTTTTAGGCTAGGGAGTATTTAAACTGACATTCTCCATGGCAAAGTATTAACTGTGAGGGAATTCGTTTACCCTTTAGTTCACCTCAGGCAAAGATATGAGCAGCTATATTTACAGAGTTTCTATCCTCTACTCTATTGGCACTGTTTTGGGTAAATATTGGGAGTCTTTGTAAGTTTTCCTTCCAGCCATCTCCCTATGCTTTTTTTTTTTGTTTAGGTTAAGTACAAAATTGGGTCTTACGAAGATTATACTAGTAAACTTCGTTCCTATTGTATGAAACAAGGAATTGTTAGTTTTTTGCCCCTCATAGTGTGTCATCTACTTTGGATAATGATGTTCTGATACTTTTTAAAATTTCTGAGATCTCCAGCTATAGGTACAGTATTGTCAGTTATCTTTCAGTTCCCCTGTTTGACATTTACTGCATCTTACAACCCTTTCTCCTACATTGGGAGGTACAAATTTGTGTTAGTTTCATTGGAGACAAAAATTGCATTAAAAGATGGGAATATATAAATTTTACGTTTGTTTTCAGTGTGGTTAAAACAATAGATTCTCTTGAAATATTTTCGTTCAAGTTTTGGTCTTCATCTTTAAATTTATGTCAATCATGACCTTCACTGGCATGAAAAGTTAACTGAGATCAGCAGATTTCAGAGCTATCTGAAAATGACTACACTGGACTTCAACGGGAAAAACAGTGTTTCTAAAAAAATCAATTGTGTATAATGTATTTGAGAGGAGAGAAAGAAAATAATAAGAAATGTACATGTCATGAAGCCTTGTTTTAGTAAAACAATAGCTTCTGTATTAATAATTATTTTTTCATAGTGTGTGGTATGTGTGCATGTAATGTAAGATTCAAAGAAGTGCAGTGGAAACTGAAAAGGAAATTGAAAGCAAAAGCAACAAAATATTATGTATTTTCTCTTTATTTTTCAGAGAAGCTAAGAAATAATTTGAGAAGCAAGAGCACCAAGGGAGGATTACCTCCCTTTGTGGGTAAACCTCAGCTAGTGCCACTTTTGCAGATATGTTCTATAAAACCACCTGACTGCTCCAGAGATCCAAACATCCAAAATTCTTACAATTTTGGCTATGTAAGGTGAAGTTTTGGTGACATAATCAGTAGAAAAATTGTGCCTGAAGCTCACAGATAGCTATTAAGCATCTAACTCCCCTTGGAAAATCATTGGGAGGAATGTGACTTCAATTCAAAATTTAAAGATGTTCCGATTACTTTTGGAAAATGTTTTTGGATTACAAGATAAGTTATCTTTTTGGTTTTAGAATTCTAATTTTATTCAATAATTATCCTAATGAAGTGAAGGACCCTGTCTCAAAAGGTTACATTCTTTAGACTGGACATGGTGGCTCACACCTGTAATCCCAGCACTTTGGGACATATCACTTGAGGTCAGGAGTTCGAGACCAACCTGGCCAACATGGTGAACCCCATCTCTACTAAAAATACAAAAATTAGCTGGTTATGGTGGTGTGTGCCTGTAGGCCCAGCTACTTGGGATGCTGAGGCATGAGAATTGCTTGAACCTGGGAGGGTGAAAGAGTAAGACTCCATCTTAAAAAAAGAAGAAATAAAAGATGCCATTCATTAACCACTCAAGCCCAGCATAAAACTACACATAACCAAAGCATCTAGTTGATACTGGGGACCAAG
Organism: Rhinopithecus bieti; assembly: GCF_001698545.2. Lineage (NCBI taxonomy): Eukaryota > Metazoa > Chordata > Mammalia > Primates > Cercopithecidae > Rhinopithecus > Rhinopithecus bieti. The sequence goes on along the minus strand of NW_016803776.1, from coordinate 2,132,146 downwards.
TGTTTATGTATAATTAAGTTTAGCTCAATTGTGCTAAACTTAAACTTGTATTTTCAAAGCATAGAAAGCATCATTGAAACCCAAATTGGGGAGCTTGTTTAAATGCTAGATTAAATGCTGTAAGTAACTCTGAAAAGGCTGCAAACATGGAAAGCAATCAGGCCACTCATAATTACTATGCCCTTGAATTCTAGTAATTTATGGGGAAAGAAAATAAATCTAGTTACTCATCTTCTTCGTGAATGAAATGTGCTCTGCACTTCAAAAGCAAATTATTATCCTTCATCTAAATCATTGACTTAATGGTATTCTATTTCCCAATCTCATCCTCATGTCGCTGACAATGAGAAAGCTTAATCTAATGATTAAAAAGTATTCTGTTATATTCGAGCTGAGGTTTATTTCAGGATTTTGTGATTTAAAATAATATAAAGGTTTTCTTGTTTACATCTTTGTAAATGAATATTAAAAGTAAATATTTCTATATTTTCTCATCAAGAAGAATGATGCAAATGTATATTAGTTCCTGCCCAGGGAACTTAAAATCTCATTGAGAGAGCCAAGATATAAATAAGGTTCACTGGACAACAACATAGGTGATCAGTAAAAATTAAAAATGATATTATGAAATAAGTTCCAAAGCATACATTAAAACCTTTTTTTTTTTCTGGCAAATATTAGGGAAAATATTCTCCTGAAAATTATAAGTGATGCTTATCAAATACTGAAGTTATTTTTTTGTTTGTTTTTCTTTTTTGAGACAGGGTCTTGCTCTGTCACCAGGCTAGAGTGCGATAGCATGATCATGGCTGTATTAGTTTGTTTTTATGCTGCTGATAAAGACATAGCCAAGACTGGGCAATTTACAAAAGAAAGAGGTTTAATAAACTTGCAGTTCCATGTGGCTGGGGAAGCCTTATAATTATGGCGGAGGGCACAAGTCACGTTTTACATGGATGGCAGCAAGTAAAGAGAGAGCTTGTGCAGGGAAACTCCCATTTTTTTAAAACATTAGATTTTGTTAGACTAATTCACTATTATGAGAACAGCATAGGAAAGACCCGCCACCCTGCTCCATGATTCAATTATTTCCCACTGAGACCCTCCCACAGCAGGTGGGAATTGTGGGAGCTACAAGATGAGATTTGGGTGAGAGCAGAGAGCCAAACCATATTCTGCCCCTGGCCACTCCCAAATTTCATGTCTTTACATTTTAAATCCTTATGCCTTCCCAACAGTACCCCAAAGTTTTAACTTATTTAGCATTAACTTAAAAATTCACAGTCCAGAGTTTTATTTGAAAGAAGGCAAGTCCTTTTTGCCTATGAGCCTGTAAAATTAAAAGCACGTAAGTTACTTCCTAGATACAGTGGGGGTACAGGCATGGGGTAAATACAGCCATTCCAAATGGGAGGAACTGGCCAAAACAGAGGGGCTACAGGCCCCATGCAAGTTTGAAATCCAGCAGGGCAGTTAAATTTTAAGACTTTTAAATGATCTCTTTTGACTTCATGTCTCACATCCAAGTCACACTAATGCAAAAGGTGGACTCCCAGGGCCTTGGGCAGCTCTGTCTCTGTGGATTTGGAGGGTATAGCCTCCCTCTGGATGGCTTTTATGGGCTGGTGTTGGATTTCTGTGGATTTTCCAAGCACATGAGCACGTGATATAAGCTATTGGTGGATCTACCATTCTGTGGTTTGGAGGAGGGTGGTCCTCTTTTCACAACTTCACTAGGCAGTGCCCTAGTAGGGATTCTGTGTGGGAACTCTTACCCTACATTTTCCTTCTGCACTGCTCTAGTAGAGGTTTTCCATGTGAACCTGGCCCATGCAGCAAACTTCTGCTTGGACATCCAGGCATTTCCATACATCCTCTGAAATCTAGGCACAGGTTCCCAAACTCCAATTCTTGACTTCTGTGCACTCACAGGCTTAATACCATGTGAAAGCTGCCAAGTCTTGAGGCTTGCACCCTTTGAAGCCATGGCCTGAGCTGTACATTGGCCCCTTTCAGCCACAGCTGCAGTGGCTGGGACACAGGGCACCAAGTCCCTAGGCTGCACACAGCACAGGACCCTGGGTCTGGCCCATAAAACTACTTTCTTTGTCCTAGCCCTCTGGGACTGTGATGGGAGGGGCTGCTGTGAAGACTTCTGATATGCCCTGGAGACATTTTCCCAATTCTTTTGGGATTAACATTTGGTTCCTTTTTACTTATGCAAATCTCTACAGCCAATTTCTCCTTAGAAAATGGGTTTTTCTTTTTTATTGCTTTGTTAGCCTGCAAATTTTCTAGACTTTTATGTTCCGCTTCCCTTATAAAATGGAATGCCTTTAACAGCACCCAAGTCACATCGTGAATGCTTTGCTTCTTAGAAATCTTTTCTACCAGATACCCTAAATTATCTCTCTCATTTAAAGTTCCACAAATTTTAGGGCAAGGAAAATGCTGCCAGTCTCTTTTGCTAAAACATAACAAGAGTTACCTTTACTCAAGTTCCCAACAAGTTCCTTATATCCATCTGAGACCCTCAGCCTGGATTTCGTTGTTCATATTATTTATTAGCAATTTGGTTAAAGCCATTTAACAAGTTTCTAGGAAGTTCCAAACTTTCCCACATCTTTTTTACTTCTGAGTCCTCCAAACTGTTCCAACGTTTGTCTGTTACCCCGTTCCAAAGTTGCTTTCACATTTTTGGGTATTTTATCAGCAGCACCCCATTTCTGGTACCAATTTACTGTATTATTATTATTATTATTATTATTATTTTTACACTGCTGATAAAGACATACCTGAGACTGGGCAATTTACAAAAGAAAGTTTTGGGGGAGGGAGGCGGGATAGTATTGGGAGATATACCTAATGTAAATGACAAGTTAATGGGTGCAGCACACCAACATGGCACATGTATACATATGTAACAAACCTGCACGTTGTGCACAAGTACCCTAGAATTTAAAGTTTAAGGGGGGGGGGGGGGGGAACCTGACTCAATAAACAATGATCAAATCTTTGGTTCAAAAAAAAAAAAAAGAGTTTTAATGGACTTATACTTCCATGTGGCTGGAGAAGCCTTACAATTACAGCAGAAGGGAAAGAGGAGCAAGTCATATTTTACACGGATGGCAGCAGGCAGAGAGCTTGTGCAGGGAAATTCCCATTTTTAAAACCATTAGATTTCATGCGACTTATTCACTATTACGAGAACAGCATGGAAAAGACCCAACCCCATGACTTAATTATTTCCCACCAGGTCCCTTCCTTAACACGTGGGAATTATGGGAGCTACAAGATGACATTTGGGTGGGCACCCAGAGCCAAACCATATTAATGGCTCACTGCAGCCTCAACCTCCTGGGCTCAAATGATCCTTCCACCTCAGCCTCCTGAATAGCTGGAGGTACAGGCATGTGCCACCATGCCCGGCTAATTTTTGTATTTTTTATAGAGATAGGGTTTCATCATGTTGGCCAGGCTGGTCTTGAACTCCTAGGCTCCAGTGATCCTGCTGCCTCAGCATCCCAAAATGCTGGGATTAGAGGTGTGAACCACCATGCCCAGCCTGAAGTGTTCTTAATTTTATGATTGTTCAATGGCAGTCAAGTTGAAGCTTTATATACACTCCCCTTACTTTGTAACCATATTAGTAGCCATAATTAAATTTCTTTTGGTGATAAAAAAATTATAAATTTTAACTGTGTTATAAAATAGGGAAACCTAAAGTATATTCTTTACATTTAGTGAACCATAATGAAAAATGTTGAGTGACTGGTCTTCAAACATTTTTCTTTAAAAAATTGTTCTTCTGTCTTCTGATGTGCTACTTAAAAATCTTCTACTTCTTGTTCTTTGGACTAGAAAATGAGGCTTGTTGTGAGAGTGGGTGAGTATATCTGAATGTGTGTATATGTATGTGAGTGTGAGTTTGTGTACGTCTGTGTGTGCGTGTTGGATTCCTTTAGTTCAAGAAACAGAAATAATTGTTATACCTAAAATGCTAGAGGGATTTTCATTAGAATGCATGTGGAAGTAACAAATATAGAAATATCTCTCAGATGATCACACCCAAGGGAACCGAGCAACAATCAAAGGAGACTAGAACGTGGTTTGGGAACTAGAAAGTCATTCAGGATACAAAGCAACTCTGAACACTGGGTTATCTCGTCACCTTTTCATCCTCAGGACTCTTGCAAAACAAATTCATGAATGTCACCCACTCATCTACTCTCTCTCTACTTCTATTTGTCTTAGTATTTCTATCAACCATTCATAAAAGTTTCAATTAGCCCTGATGATGTAAGTGCAACTTTTATGCCCATTTTAGAATTCCCTAGTCACCTTCCAAGTTATAAGGCCACTTATAGTTGGTGCCAATTTAGTTACTCATTGAGATGTAACTCCTTAGAAAGGAACAGTGTTTGAATACTGCTAGATATTATGAGTTTTGGTCATTCCAAATATTATATGAGCCAATTACTATGGCTGTGTTTACTTTACTTCATATTTGTTGCTCTTTTAAATTTAGTTTTATTTTCTTTTAATTTTGAAATAATTTTGACTTATTTTAGATCCAGGGGATATATATACAGGTTTGTTACATGGGTGTATTGAGTGATGCTGACATTTGGGGTATGATTGAACCCATCACTGAGGAAGTGAGCATAGTACCCAACAGTTAATTTTTCAGCCCATTCTACTCTTCCTTCCAGTAGACCCCAGTGTCTATTGTTGCCATCTTTATGTCCATGAGTGCCCAATATTTAGCTCTTACTTATAAATGAGAACATGTGGTATTTGGTTTCCTGTTGCTTAGGATAATGGCCCCCAGCTGCATCCATGTTGCTGCAAAGAACATGATTTTGTTCTTTTTTTTTACAGCTGCATAGTATTTCTTGGTGTATATGTACCATAGTTTCTTTATCCAATCCACCACTGAAGGGCACCTCGGTTGATTCCATGTCTTTGCTATTATGAATAGTGCTGCAATGAAGATAGGAGTTCTTGTGTGTATTTGGTAGAATGATTTATTTTCTTTGGGGCATATACTCAGTAATGGGATTGGATGTCAAATAGTAGTTTTAAGTTCTTTGAGAAATCTCCAAACTGATTTCCACAGTGACTGAACTAATTTACATTCCCACCAACAGTATGTAACTGTCTCCTTTTCTCCACAGCCTTACCAGCATCTGTTATCTTGTGACTTTTTAATGATATCCATTCTGACTGATGTGAGATGGTTTCTTATTGTGGTTCTAATTTGCATTTGCCTGATACTAAGTACTGTTAAGCATTTTTCATATGTTTGTTGGTTACTTGTATTTCATCTGTTGAGAAGTGTCTGTGCCTTTTGCCCACTTTAAAAGGGTTATTTGTTTTGTTTTTGCTTGTTGAATTGTTTACATTCCTTATAGATTGTGGATATTAGTCTTTTGTTGGATGCATAATTTACCAATTTTTTCTCCCATTCTGTAGGTTGCCTGTTTATTCTGATACTTTCTTTTGCTGTGCAGAAGCTCTTCAATTTAATTAGGAGACACTTGTCAACTTTAATTTTTCTTACAATTGCTTTTGAAGACTTAGCCATGCATTCTTTCCCAGTGCCAAAATCTATAATGGCATTTTCTAGGTTTTCTTCTAGGATTCTTACAGTTAGGGGTCTTATATTTAAATTTTTAATCTATCTTGAATTAATTTTTGTATGTGGTGAAAGGTAGGGGTACAGTTTCATTCTTCTGCATATGACTAGTCAGCTTTCTCAGCATCATTTATTGAATAGAGAGTCCTTTCCCCATTGCTCATTTATGTCAACTTTGTTAAAGATCAGATAGTTATAGGTGTGCAGCTTTTTTTTTTTTTTTTTTTTTTTTTTTTTTTTTTTTTTTTTTTTTTTCTGGGTTCTCTATTCTGTTCCGTTGGTCTGTGTCTGTTTTTATACCAGTACCATGCTGTTTGGGTTAATGTTACCTGGTAGTGTGGTTTGAATCAGGGTTATGCGATGTCTCCGACCTTGTTCTTTTTCCATATAATTACTTTGGCTATTCAACCTCTTTTTTGGTTCTATATAAATTTTAGAACAGTGTTTTCTAATTCTGTAAAACATGACATTGGTAGTTTGATAGAAATAGTGTTGAATCTGTAGTTTGCTTTGAGTAGTAAGGCCAGTTATTCCAATACATAAACATGGGGTATTTTTCTATTTGTTTGTGTCATCTATGATTTCTTTCAGCAGTGTGTTGTAGTTCTCTTTGTAGAGGTCTTTTACTTCCTTGGTTAGATGTATTCCTAAGTATATTCTTTTTGTGCCTATTTTAAATAAGACTGTCTTCTTGATTTGGCTCTCAGCCTGAATGTTATTGATGTATAGAAATGCTACTAATTTTTGCACATTGATTTTGTGTTCTGAAACTTTAGTGAAGTCACTTATCAGTGCCAGGAACCTATGACATTCTTTAGAAGTTTCTAGGTATAGAATCATATCAGTGAAGAGAGATAGTTTAACTTCTTTTCCTATTGGGCTGTCTTTCTATTTCTTTCCCTTGCCTGATTGCTCTGGCTAGGACTTCCAGTACATTGTTAAATAAAAAGTGGTGAGAGTGAACATCTTTATCTTGTTACAGTTCTCAAAGAGAATGCGTCCAGCTTTTACCTCTTCAGTATGATATCGATGGGTCTGTTATAGATGGCTCTTATTATTTTTTAGCTACGTTCCTTTGATGCCTAGTTTGTTAAGCGTTTTTATCATTATAGGATGTTGAATTTTATTGAAAATTTTTTCACATCTATTTAGATAATTATATGGATTTTTGTTTTTAATTCTGTTTATGTGGTGAATCACATTTATTTGTTTGCATATGTTGAACCAAACTTGAATCCCAGGATTGAGGCCTACTTGATCATGGTGGATTAACTTTTTTGATGTGCTGTTGAATTAGGTTTGCTAGTATTTTGTTCAGGAATTTACATCTAGTTCACCAGAGATATTGGCCTGTAGTTTCCTTTTATCATCGTGTCTTTGCTGTGTTTTGGTATCAGGATAATGCTGGTTTTGTAGAATGAGTTAAGGAGGAGCTGCTCCTCCTTGATTTTTTTTGGATTACTTTTAGGGGAATTTGTACCAGTTTTTCTTTCTACATCTAGTAGAATTCAGCTGTGGATCCATCTGGTCTGGGGCTTTTTTTT
>NW_016803776.1:2038681-2123509 GCF_001698545.2 Rhinopithecus bieti | reverse complement strand
TTTTTTTTTTTTTTTTTGACTGGTAGGTTTTTTATTACTAATTCAATTTCAGAACTTAATTTCAATCTGTTCAGGATTTCAATTTCTTATTCTTTTTCTTTTCTTTTCTTCTTTTTTTTTTTCTGAGAAAGTGTCTCATCCTGTCACCCAGACTGGAGTGTAGTGGTGTGATCACAGTTCACTGAAACTTTGACCTCCCAGACTCAAGTGATCCTCCCACCTCAGTCTCCCAAGTATCTGGGACTATAGGCATGCAACACCATGCCTGGCTAATTTTTGTGTTTTTTGTAGAGACAGGGTTTTGCCATATTGCCCAGGCTGGTCTTAAACTCCTGAGCTCAAGCAATTCACCCACCTCAGCTTCATAAAGTGCTGGAATTATGGAAGTGAGCCACCATGCCCAGCCTCAATTTCTTCTTGATTCTATCTTGAGAGGTAGTGTGTTTCCAGGAATTTATAATTTTGTTTATAGATTTTCTAGTTTGTGCACATAGAGGTCTTCATAATAGCCTCTGGAGATTTCTGTATTTCTGTGGGAGGAGTTGTAATGCTATTTTTGTCTTTTCTGATTGTTCTTATTTGGATCTTTTCTCCTTATTTTTGTTAATTTAGGTAGTGATCTATCAGTTTTGTTTACTCTTTCAAGAAAACAATTTTGTTCAGTCGACTTTTTGTATGTATTTTTGAGTGTCAATTACATTCAGTTTTGTTCTGATTTTAGTTATTTCTTCTAGCTTTGGGTTAGTTGTTCACTAGGTTCTCCACATGTGATGTTAGATTGGTAATTTGGAATCTTTCTAACTTCTTGATGTAGATGTTAAGAGCTATAAAATTCCCTCTTAACACTGCTTTTGCTGCATCCTAGTGATTTTGGAATGTTGTGTCTCTGTTTTTATTTATTTCAAAGATTTATTTTTGCCTCAATTTTATTGTTTACACAAAAAAGTGCAAGTTGTTTAATTTTCATGTAATTATGCGGTTTTGGGAGATCTTCTTGTTGTTGCTTTCAGTTTTTATTCCACTGTGGTCTGAGGGTACAGTTGGTTTGATTTCAATTATTTTGAATTTATTAACATTTGTTTTATGGCCCGGCCTGTGATCAGTCTTGGGATATGTTCTGTGTGTGATTGAGAAAAAATGTGTATTGTGTGGTTGAAGGATGACGTGTTCTGTAGATATTTATTAGGTCCAACTGGTCAAATGTTGAATTTAAGTCCAGAATTTGTTAGTTTTCTTTATTTTATTTTTTATTTTACTTTAAGTTCTGGAATACATATACAGACTGTGCAGGTTTGTTACATAGGTATACGTGTGCCATGGTAGTTTGCCCCACCTATTGACCTGTCCTCTAAGTTCCCTTTCCTCACTCCCAACCCCCCAGCAGGTCCTGGTGTGTTTTGTTTCCCTCCCTGTGTCCATATGTTCTCATTGTTCAACTCCCTCTTATGAGTGAGAATATGGAGTGTTTGGCATTCTGTTCCTGTGTCAGTTTGCTGAGGATGATGGTTTCCAGCTTCATCCATGTCCCTGCAAAGGACATGACCTCATTCTGTTTTATAGCTGCACAGTATTCTATACTATATATGTGCCACATTTTCTTTATCCAGTCTGTTTTTGATGGGCATATTGGTTGGTTCCATGACTTTGCTATTGTAAATAGTGCTGCAATAAATATACATGTGCATGTGTCTTTATAGTAGAATAATTTATATTCCTTTGGGCATATACTCAGTAATGAGACTGCTTGGTCAAATTGTATTTCTGGTTTGAGAACCTTGGGGAATCACCATATGGTCTTCCACAATGGTTGAACTAATTTACATTCCCACCAACAGCATAAAAGCATCCCTATTTATCCACAGCCTTGCCAGCATCTGTTGTTTCTTGACTTTTTAATAATCACCATTTTGACTGGCATAAGATGGTATCTCATTGTGGTTTTGATTTGCATTTCTCTAACAATTAGTGATGTTGAGCTTTTTTTCATATGTTTATTGGGCACATGAATGTCATCTTTTGAGAAATGTCTGTTCATATCATTTGCCCACTTTTTGATGGGGTTGTTTTTTTCTTGTAAATTTGTTTAAGTTCCTTGTAAATTCTGGATATTTGAACTTTGCCAGATAGGTAGATTGCAAAATTTTTCTCCCATTCTGTAGGTTGCCTGTTCACTCTGATGATAGTTTCTTTTGCTGTGCAGAAGCTGTTTAGTTTAATTAGATCCCATTTGTCAATTTTGGCTTTTGTTGCAGTTGCTTTTGGCGTTTTCGTCATGAAGTCTTTGCTCATGCCTATGTCCTGAATGGTACTGCCTAGATATTCTTCTAGGGTTTTTATGGTTTGGGGTTTTACGTTTAAGTCTTTAATCCATCTTGAGTTAATTTTTCTGTATGGTATAAGGAAGGGGTCCAGTTTCACTTTTCTGCATATGGCTAGCCAGTTTTCCCAGCAACATTTATTGAATAGGAAATCCTTTCCCCATTGCTTGTTTATTGTCAGGCTTGCTAAAGATCAGATACTTGTAGATGTATAGAGTTATTTCTGGGGTCTCTGCTCTGTTCCATGTCTGTTTTGGTACTGGTACCATGCTGTTTTGGTTACTGTAGCCTTGTAGTAAAGTTTGAAGACAGGTAGCATGATGCCTCCAGCTTTGTTCTTTTTGCTTAGGATTGTCTTGGCTATGAAATTTAAAGTACTTTTTTTTCTAATTCTGCAAAGAATGTAAGTAATAGTTTGGTGGGAATAGCACTGAATCTGTAAACCACTTTGGGCAGTATGACCATTTTCAAAATACTGATTCTTCCTAGCCATGAGGATGGAATGTTTTTCCATTTGTTTGTGTCCTCTCTTTCCTTAGCAGCGGTTTGTAGTTTTCCTTCAAGAGGTCCTTCACTTCTTTTGTTAGCTGTGTTCCTAGGTATTTTATTTTCTTTGTAGCAATTGTGAATGAAAATTCATAGTTTGGCTCTCTGCTTGTCTATTGTTAGTGTAAAAGAATGCTTGTAATATTTGCACATTGATTTTGTTTCCTGAGACTTTGCTGAAGTTGCTTACCAGCTTAAGGAGTTTTTGGGCTGAAGTGATGGAGTTTTCTAAATATACAATCATGTTGTCTACAAAGAGAGACAATTTGACTTCCTCTCTTCCTATTTGAGTACACTTTATTTCTTTCCCTTGCCTGATTGCCCTGGTCAGAAATTCCAATACTATGTTAAATAGGAGTGATGAGGGAAGACATCCTTGTCTTATACTGGTTTTCAAAGGGAAGGCTTCCAGCTTTTGCCCATTGAATATGACATTGGCTGTGGGTTTGTCATAAATAGCTCTTATTATTTTCAGATATGTTCCATAAATACCTAGTTTATTGAGAGGATTTTTTTTTTTTTTTTTTTTTTAACATGAATGGATGTTGAATTTTATCAAAGGTCTTTTCTGTATCTGCTGAGATAATCATGTGGTTTTTGTCTTTGGTTCTGTTTATGTGATGGATTGCATTTATTGATTTGCGTGTGTTGAACCAGCCTTGCATCCCAGTGATGAAGCCAACTTGATTATGGTGGATAAGTTTTTTGATGTGCTGTTGGATTCGGTTTGCCAGGATTTTATTGAGGATTCTCACATCAATGTTCATCAGGGATACTGGCCTGAAGTTTTTGTGTTTTGTTGTGTCTCTGCCTCGTTTTGGTATCAGAATGATGCTGGCTTCATAAAATGAGTTAGGGGGGAGTCCCTCCTTTTTTATCATTTGGAATAATTGCAGAAGGAATGGTACCAGCTCCTCTTTGTACCTCTGGTAGAATTTGGCTGTGAATCCATGTGGTCCTGGGCTTTTTTGGTTAGTAGACTATTAATTACTGCCTCAATTTCAGAACTTGTTATTGGCCTATTCAGGAATTCAGCTTCTTCCTGTTTTAGTCTTGGGAGGCTGTATGTATCCAGGAATTTATCCATTTCTTCTAGATTTTCTAGCTTATTTGCATAGAGTTGTTTATAGTATTCTCTGATGGTAGTTTGTATTTCTGTGGGGTCAGTGGTGATATCCCCTTTATAATATTTTATTGTGTCTTTTTTATTCTTCTCTCTTTTCTTCTGTATTAGTCTAGCTAGCAGTCTATTTTGTTAATTTTTTCAAAAAAAAAATAACTCCTGGATTCATTGATTTTTTTTGGTGGTGGGGGGAGGGGCTTTTTGTGTCTCTATCTCTTTCAATTCTTCTCTGATCTTAGTTATTTCTTGTTCTCTGCTAGCTTTTGGATTAGTTTGCTCTTTCCTCTCTACTTCTTTTAATTATTATGTTGGGTGTTGATTTGAGATCTTTCTAGCTTTCTGATGTGGGCATTTAGTGCTATAAATTTCCCTCTTAACACTGCTTTAGCTGTGTCCCAAAGATTCTGGTATGTTGTCTCTTTATTTTCATTGGTTTCAAATAACTTCTTTATTTCTGCCTTAATTTCATTGTTTACAAGCAGTCATTCAGGAGCAGGTTGTTCAATTTTCATGTGATTTTGTGGTTTTGAGTGAGTTTCTTAATCCTGAGTTCTAATTTCATTGCACTGTGGTCTGAGAGGCTGTTTGTTATTATTTCAGTTCTTTTGCATTTGCTGAGGAGTGTTTTACTTCTAATAATGTGGTTGAGTTTGTATATTTTGTTGATTTGGGGTGCAGAGTTCTGTAGATAACTGTAGACGTCTATTAGGTCCACTAATATTGACAGTGAGGTGTTAAAGTCTCCCACTATTTTTTGGGAGTCTAAGTCTCTTTCTAGGTCTCCAAGAACTTGCTTTATGATCTGGGTGCTCCTGTATTGGGTGCATATATAATTAGAATAGTTAGCTCTTCTTGTTGAATTGTTCCTTTACCATAGTGTAATGCCCTTCTTTGTCTTTTTTGACCTTTGTTGGTTTAAGTCTGTTTTCTCAGAGACTAGGATTGCAACCCTTGCTTTTTTTGATTTCCATTTACTTGGTAAATTTTCCTCCATCCCTTTACTCTGAGCCTACATGCGTCTTTGCACATGAGATGGGTCTCCTCAATACAGAACACCAATGAGTCATGACTCTTTATTCTATTTGCCAGTTGGTGTCTTTTAATTGGGGCACTTAGTCCATTTACACTTAGGGTTAGTATTGTTATGTGTAAATTTGATCCTGTCATTATGATGCTATCTGGTTATTTTGAACACTAGTTGATGCAGTTTCTTCATAGTATCATTGGTCTTTATATTTTGGTGTGTTTTTGCAGTGGCTGGTACTGGTTTTTCCTTTACATATTTAGTGCTTGTTTCGGGAGCTCTTGCCAAGCAGACCTGGTGTTAATGAAAATCCTCACCATTTGCTTGTCTGGAAAGGATTTTATTTTTCCTTTGCTTATGAAGCTTAGTTTGACTGGATATGAAATTCTGTGTTGAAAATTCTTTTCTTTAACAATGTTAAATATTGGCCTCCAATCTCTTCTGGGTTGTAGAGTTTCTGCTGTGAGGTCCACTGTTAGTCTGATGGGCTTCTCTTTGTAAGTGACCTAGTCTTTTTCTCTGGCTGCCCTTAACACCTTTTTTCTTCATTTTGACCTTGGAGGATCTGATGATTATGTGTCTTAGGGTTGATTTTGTCGTCGAGTATCTTAGTGGTGTTCTCTGTACTTCCTGAATTTGCATGTTGGCCTGTCTTGCTAGGTTGGGGGAATTCCCCTTAGTAATGTCCTGAAATGGTTTTTCCAGCTTGTTTCCATTCTCCCCATCTCCTTCAGGTACTCCAATCAATCATAAGTTTAGTCTTTTTATGAAGTCCCATATTTCTTGGAGGCTTGTTTCATTCCTTTTCATTCTTTTTTCTCTAAACTTGTCTGCATGCCTTATGTTGGCAATGTGGTCTTCAAACTCTGATATGTTTTCTTCTGCTTGGTCGATTCAGCTATTGATACTTGTGTATGTTTCACAAAGTTCTCGTGCTGTGTTTTTCAGCTCCATGAGGTAATTTATGTTCTTCTCTAAACTTGTTATTCTAGTTAGCAGCTCCTCTAACCTTTTATCAAGGTTCTTAGCTTCTTTGCATTCGGTTAAAACAGTGCAGTTTTTTATTACCCATCTTCTGAAGCCTACTTCTGTCAATTTGTTCATCACATCCTCTGTCCAATTCTATACCCTTTCTGGAGAGGTGTTGCGATTATTTGAAGGAGAAGAGGCACTCTGGCCTTTTACGTTTTCAGTGTTTCTTTGTTGATTCTTTCTCATCTTTGTGAGTTTGTCTAATTTCTGTCTTTGAGGCTCCTGACCCTTCAATGGGGTTTCTGTGGGAACTTTTTGTTGTTGTTGATGCTGCTATTGTTGCTTTCTGTTTTTCTTTCAATGGTCAAGTCCCTTTTCTTTTATTATTATTATTTTTTTATTATACTTTAAGTTCTAGGGTACATGTGCATAACGTGCAGGTTTGTTACATGTGTATACTTATGCCATGTTCTTTAGGGCTGCTGCAGTTTTTGCTAGGGGTTCCCTTCAGGCCCTATTCATCTGGTTTCCTCCCGCTCCTAGAAATGTCACTCAGGGAAGCTGGAGAACAGCAAAGATGGGTGCCTCCTCCTTCTTCTGGGATCTGTGACCTTGAGGGGCACCAACTTGATACGAGTAGGATGGCTCCCGTGGAGAGTGTCTGACAACCCCTGTTGGAGGGTCTTACCCAGTTGGGTGGCATGGGGAACAGGACCCATTTAACAAAGCACTTTGGCTGTCCCTTGGTGGAGGGGATATGCTTTGCTATGGGAAATCCACTCATCTTGGCTGCCTGAATTCCTCAGAACTACCAGGAGGAAAGGCTAAGTCTGCTGGTCTTCATAGACTGTGTCTACCCCTCCCACTAGGTGCTCAGGCCCAGGGAGATCCGGCTTCTGTCCCTAAGTCTCTGGCTGGAGTTGTTGGAGTTTCTTCAGGGAAGCCCTACCCAGTGAGGAAGGATGTGCCAGGGTCACGCCTGAAGAAGTGCTCTGGCCACATTTTGCCACAACCGGTGTGTTGGGCTGTGGGGGACATCTCTTGGGGACCAAGCTGTCCACCTTCCCTGGCTTCAGCAGGGAAAAAGCGTGGCCTGGAGCTATAGAGATGGATGCTGCCCTTCCCTCACCCAGGGAGCTTAGCATGTTAGGCAGGTAGGAGTCCCCTTGCTAGCTGCTGCCCCTCCCCAAAAGAGATCAAATGGCTTAGGCAGCAGGCAGCCACAGCTGTGGTGCTAGTTGCCTTTCCCACCAGGAGCTCCACAGGCTTATGCAGATTCCAGCTGAGAGGCTCTTGAGCATCTGCTCAGTTCTGAGGTTGGGACCCTAGGTCTTGGTGGCATGGGTTCGCGAGTGGGACTTTCCGATCTGTGGGTTGCACATTTCCGTGGAATAAACATGGTTTCCCCAGCAGGCTAGGGTGCTCACTCACTGCCTCCCTTGGCTAGGGGGTTGGGGCTCCCCTGCCCCATGTGGCTTTCAGGTGATCCATGGCACCACACTGCTCTTCCTTCCTCTCCATGGACCACATCAACGGCCTAGTCAGTTCTGATGAGAGACTCTGGATACCTTGGTTGCCAGTGAAGGATTCACATGCTAATTATGGTTCTTTTTCACATGAGCCTCTGACAGCTGCCACTTCTAGACGGCCATCTTGGCCCCGCCCCCAGAATTTGTTAGTTTTCTGACTAAATGATCTGTCTCTTCCTATTATTGGAGTGTTGACATTCCCCAATATTATTGTGTGGCTATCTAAGTCTTTTAATATGTCAAGAATAAATTATTTTATGAATCTGGATGCTCTAATACTGGGTGCATATGTATTTAGGACTTTTAAATATTCTTGTTGAATCGAAACCTTTATCATAATGTAGTGCCCTTTTTAAACTTTTTTTACTGTTTTTGGTTGAAAGTCTGTTTTTTTTTTTCTGATATAAGAATAGTGACCGCTGCTCTTGCCTTCCATTTGCATAATAGCTCTTTTTCCAACCCTTTCTGTTGAGCCTATGGGTGTCTTTTATTTTGAGATGGGTCTTTTGAAGACAGCAGAAAGATGCATCTTGTTTGTTAATCTGACTTGCTACTCTGTGCCTTTTAAGTGGGGTATTAAGACCATTTATATTCCAGGTTAATATTGATATATGAGGTTTTGATTCTATTGGGAAGTTGTTAGCTCATTGTTTCATAGTTTCTATTGTGTGGTTGTTTTATAGGGTCTGTGGGCTATGTACATAAGTGTGTGTGGTAGCAGGTATCAGTCTTTCAGTTCCATGTTTAGAACTCTCTTAAGGATCTCTTGTAAGTCGTATCTAGTGGTAACAAATTCCCTTGCGGCTGTGTTTAAAATAAGACTAAATACCCTTGAAGTAAAGCTCTCAGGAAATGGAAACTTGTATCAACAATGAATGTATTTTGTAAGTACATATTTTGATTTCTCAGTGTTTTTCTTTTACCCTATACAGTTGAGTGCTCCTTTTGTATATTTTATAGCATATTTCATAATCTATCTTATGTTAACTTTTTATGAATGTCACCTTACTCCTTGATTGGGTCAACCATACCTTAATCATTCCCTTATTCCCCACAATACCTCATAAACTCCCTTTCTTAAAATCAACAATGAATATATATTTATTGGTTTGAAGTAAACTGAAGAGAGGTGCTACTAACTGTGGTTGTCAATGAAGATTTATAAACAATCTGTGTTATGAATTCTTAGAAGAGGAATAATACGTAGAACTAAAGTGATCTGGTAAGCTTTATGGAAGAGATGAAGAGATAAAATGCTTATATAATCAAAATGCACATGGCTTTTGCTTTACAGATCACCATAATTGCCATCACTATTAAAAAAGTGATGTTTTACCAGCAAATGTTAATTAATAAACAATCTTCTTGTTTTAATTCAAGGTATTTAACCCTGGAAGACAGATAAATTCATGCATAGACAACTATACAAGGAATGTAACATATCAATCAGGCAATTTTCCCTCTAAAATACAAGCCACTGCATTAATGGGTTACAAATAGATATAAATATAGCCAGTTCATGGTATAGTCAAGGTCCTTTCTCTTCATATGTTTTTTGATTGAACTTGTCTACAGGAGCTAATACGCTAGTGCAGGTAACAAATCTATTTGATAAAATTTTTTTTTTTGAATAGTAGGAAGTAGTGAAAAGTTTTGAAATTCCTTACGTTCAGAGCTGAATTTAAAAGACCCTGCCCCAAAATATTAAAGCAGAGACTGAGAAATAGATATATAGGTAGGTAAGCAGATAGACAGTCAGATAAATCTGCATAGGGAACAAGTACTTTTCTCCTCCTATCAAAATATATTCCCTTCTCAACTCTTTAAGCTCATTATTTTTATTTGTTTGTAAACTTGATGTTTCCACAAAACAGATAGTAAATTTAAATTTATTTTGGCCTAATCAACATCATCTAGGGAAACATGAGGTTTCCTTAACAGTACTGGCTTATGCATAGTCTTCCACTAAGCCCAGAACTTACACTGTTGCACCAACTATCACTCAGTCATATCCTTTTTAGCAATACGTTGCATGAGGTAAATCAGTTTGCCCACTGTGGTGAAGAGACTATGTTTTATTCCTCATCTCTGTATCCCCAACACCTAGTATAGTACTTGACTAATGACATGTATTCAGTCAATGTTAGTTGATAAAATGTATAAATTCAGAGACATACAAATAATAGGTAGCAATCATTTTAGTCGAAGACAAACATTCCAGAAGATAGGCTTGGGTATGACTGTCATCTGTGGTCACAACATATAATTTTTTACCTGGTCTATATGGAGACCAGAATACTGATATTGGTCTTATCTGCGATATAGAATTCCTAGCTTCAGTGTCAAGTCCAGAAAAGAAAGATCATGAAGCTTTCTATTCTTTATGTGAAAAGATTTTTACACCTGGTGTCAGTGCCTCAGCATTCATCCAGTTTTGCGTTCAAGTCTTTGCTTTGGCCTTAAGAATGGAAAGATTTTGAATTACAGAATCTGACTTTAGAGGTGAGTAATTCTCACTGAACGCAATCTCTGATTTTGACTCTGTTAAAAGACTGCATGGAAACAACTTTTTCTGTAACATTTTCCATGTTCTAAGATTTGTTTTCAGATTTTTTTTTTTTTATTCTCTAATGGTGGTAATGAGTTTATTCTGAGTCATCTATACTGTTTTTTTGTTTTGTTATTAATTGATATTATAGTGATATAGCTTGGAGGGTAAATGGGGTGGTCAGAAACCCTGGAAAACACTAGTTTTCAATTTATGTCTATAGGTCCATCAATACCCACAGAGATCTAGGGATAACAAAACTTCTGGGTGATTGACCAAAAAGAGGGAATGTATTTACTTGAGTGCTTATATAAGAAACACAACTAAACAGAGGTTCTAAGTTATAGTTGAGGCAGAAAGCAAAAGGTCAAAACTATTGAAAAATGAACAGATCATATGACTGGAATGCAATTGAATATAGACAGTTATGGCATTTTTATTTGCAGAGGTATCAGATAGAACAGAAAGTATAATTTGAGGCAAGTCAGATAATAAATTTAGGATTGAAACCATGAGTAGTTCAAATGTTCCAGTATCCCACTTTTATGTGGTATCTACCTTATCCTGAAGAGATGACTTGTTGATTTAAAGGTCCAAAAAGTCAGACTTTTGAAATTCAAAGAACAATAAAAATCAAGTATAGCTAGGGATTATAAAGTGTGAATCTGAAATCCTGCACTGTCCAAGATGATAAAACACAAACATTAGCAAGGTCAGGGATCCTTGAGGAGACTACTTGAAAGTGGTATTTGATGGAATGACCTCAAAGAATCAAATAACTCTTGGTATATGTTCATCATTATACTTATCATAATGGCATTGATATTTGGATAATTCTGTTGTAACAGCTCAGTATTAGGAACTGACTATATAAAAAACAAAGGAACTTAAAAAAGGAGTCTTAAATGTAGATTTGATAAGAGACAAGAGGCAACAATATAGTTAAGTGAACTGGAGATGTTAAGTGCACTGGATTGAGTGGTGGCACTAGTTATGAACAGGAACAACAGCTTTGTGGGACAGTTTTTATGAAGAAATATGTTTAAGGCTCAGAGATTGACAACACAGAGGAAAAGGAAGAGGAATTTAAGGTTTGGATAACTGTGAAAATGGTAGTAGCATGGCCAGAAATAGGGATGCTTTAAATGGAAGTTGGCTTTGGCATTAATGATAATTAGTTCTATTTAGAAAATATGCTTTAGGTGAAAGCCAAACATGTAGATGTCCATGTGGATGTTAGCTTCTATTGACTTACTATATTGTGCTATAAAAAATACCCAAGAACAGGTAAATTTATAAGAAAAGAGGTTTAATTGGCTCATGGTTCTGTAGGCTGTACAAGAAGCATAGTGGCTTTTCAGGAAGCCTCAGGAAACTTACAGTCATGACAGACGGTAAAGGGGAAGTGGAAACTTCACAGGGCCAGAGCACGAGTCAGAGAGACTAGGGAGGTGCCACACACTTTAAACAAACAGATCTCATGAGAATTCTCTCATGAGAATAGTGCCAAAGGGGGAAATCTATCCCCATGATCTGATCACCTCCTACCAGGCACCACCTCCAATATTGGGGATTACAGTTAAACATGACACTTAAGTGGGGACACAGATCCAAACCGTATTACGTGTACAACCTTAGATAAAATAAAATCTTATTCTAGCAAATTCCTGAGAATAAAAATTTCAGACTCTCTAGGCGCTCTCTGACACTATTAGGCATACAGGTACTGTAAGTCTTCTTGCTTCACCATTTTTTAGAAAAAGCATTTGTCTCACCATGGCTGCCAGATGACCATGGTGTCTTCAGGCTACACCTCTGTATTTGAGAAATAAAATGGGAAAAGGATAAAAGGAAGAGCCAAAAAAAGTGTTTTATCAAAGATTGCCACTTTAGAAATTATTTCCAGGAAGTCCTACCTAATGATTTCTGATATAAGCAGCACTGGACTACACAAGATGCATATATTAAAGTTTTAGCCTCTATAACAGGGAAAGGCAAAAACTAAGTAGCCAGTATATGGTCTCTGCTACAATATGGTATTGAAGCTAGGTAGATAAAGTCAGGAGATAGACAACTATAAATGAGACTGCCAAGGGAGAGATTACAGATAAAGAAGAACAAAAGGCTGAGGGAAAAGCCTGAATAACTTTTGAAGAAAGATTGCTATCATGAAAGTTGAGGGGAGACCTGAGAGAGCAAGAATAAGGAACCAAACAGAAACAATTCCAAGAAAAATATATGAGTAACAATGCAACATTCTATGAAGTGATTAAGTAGTGAAAATGAACAAATGGTAACAAGAAGGTCATTGATAGTCCTGGATAGAAAAATTTATGTAGAAAATTGGGAGAACAAAACAGACTGCCAGAGCTAAGAAGTAAACACATTTTGAGGAAAAGGAAACAAAAGATAAAGACTACTGTTTTCAGGAATTTAATAGTACAAGGATAAAAAAAAGAGAAACTGAGTAAACCAAAAAGTTGTTGGCGAGATCTGAACATTTATTTCAGCATGAAAAATATTACCAATATTGGATAGATAAATACCCAGGGGAGAAACTTTTCTTTAAGTACTATCTACTTATGAACTCAATATTTACAAAAATTCTATTGAGTGAGTACCATTATTATTCCAATTTTAAAGAAGAGAAATCAGGTTGTCCATAACTAGTCTTAGGTCACACAACTGGTAAGTATCAGAGCTTCTTTCTTCTTTTTTACTCAGATGATGTTGATTAAATACCCATTATGGTGCTACTATCTTTATACTTACTGCTTGGGATACAACAATGAATAAGGTACCATATTAACTTATAGTCTAGAAGGTGAGAGATAAATAAGCCAAACTGAGGTTTTCAATTCTGACTTATGAAAGCTAAACCTGGGGGAATATCAGGTGTAAAGGTCTTGACAAAGGTGCTAAACACAGAAAAATCTTTAAGAAAGGCCTCTCTCTGACACATTACAATTCTCTTTCCAACATTCTATTTGGGAAGTGGTATTTCATATATCAGAGACCATTGGAAGTTAAAAAAATAACTGAGGATACATAGAAAGTCCATCTGAACTTGAGAAAAGTTGTTTAAGTTTTAGGGTTCTTGTTGATACATTTGCTCATATGCATGTTTCATTAAGAATCAAAGCATGTGCATCCTTCCGCATTGAAGCCAACAGCAGAAGTCCAACAGCATTCCCAAGGTACAGTGACTAATACTTTGAGTAAGGCATCAGTGTTCCCTTTATAGATCAGGTGTTAATATACACTGACATGCTTGCTCACAGCACTGAAAATTAATACGAGCACAGTGGGCTAAATAAAGTGCTACTCTGAAAATGCAAATGCTTTGGGTAGAATGGAAGGCATTTTATGGCTTTCTTTAGAAATATTTTCTCAGTTTGTTTGAAGATAAAATAAAATGCTAAAATCCCATTAAGACCTTTTAGAAGTGGTTGTATTTTCCTTCTACATCTTGTACTGAAGCAAAACCTTTGACTTGTAATATAACAAACATATTCCCGGAAAGGACATGTTGGGATTAATAAGTAATAAACTCATTTTCCAATAATAATCCTTTTTGTCTTTTGAAATAAGATACTTTTAATGAGGTTCTTTTTAAAAATTATTTTTCCTGGGTAGTTTATTATAGATTCAGTGGTCTAAATGTGATAGAATTGGTCAGGTAGCCAAAATATCTGTACACACAGAAGTTGTATTTTATTTCTCAGAGCAAGAACTTTGATCACCTAATACCTTTGGAGACTCACAATGACCATTTCATAGACTCTGAGCCATAAGAACCTTAGAGATCAACCCAGCAGGGATTATTCCAAGAACTGTGTAGTTCTGTAGTATTTTATTTAAAGTGGGTTGAGGTAAAAAGATAAAGGACTCTTAAGTCAGATATAGGAAGTCTTAATAACATAACTAGTTATGTCCTTTTTGTGGCCACTGGTCTAAGTTTATTTAACACAGTTGTTAAATAGCACAAACTACTGCCACTTACTAATTGTGTGACCTCAGACTTACTAAAAACCTCAGTTTCCTCTTCTGTAAAATGGGAATAATAGTACCCACTTGATGGAGTTTTTGCAAATAATAAGTGAATCCATAGATAGAAAGTGCTTAGAACATTCTTTGGCACATGAAAGTATGTGTGTTTAAGTTGTCATTATAATTTAATTTTCACATTAAATTATTACTATAAGGCAGTAAGTGGTATAATTTTACGTATGGAAAAACTGATGCTTACAGAAGGCAAATAGCTTGTATAGTTATTCATCTAGTAAGCAGTAAAACCAGCAAAGAAGCACCGTGACATTGACTCCAAAGTATGTTCTATATGATATTGCTTTGAGACCCAATTTACATACAAAATTAATGTCATGTGCCACCTATATTATTCATTCAATGCCATTTCAATTAATCTTCAAATTTCAATTAAAAATAAGATTGTGACATCATTCTAAGACATTTATTTGTAACTTTTACATACTAAGGTTTAAGGTGGCCAAGTTTTGCCTCAATACACTTGAAAAAAACCCTAGATATATTAAAATATTCTCACTGCTGTTAAAAATAAACACAAATTTAGTGTCTTGAAACAACACAGATTTCTTCTTTAACAGTTCTAGAGGCAAGAAGATAGTTTCATTGAAAACAGATTCAGTGAAATCAGTTTCATTGGACTAAAGTCAGGGTTTCTTCAAAACTGATTCCTTCTGGAGGCTCCAGGGAGACTCTTACTTCTTTGCTATTTCCAGCTTCTAGAGGCTGCCAGCTTTCTTTGACTTATGGCCCCATCCTCCACCTTCAAAGCACATCATTCCAATATCTGCTTCAGTCCTTACAATGCATTCACGTTTTCTAACCATGCTGCCAACCTCTTATAAGGACCTTTGTAACTACATTTGGTTCAGTTGGGTAATCTTGGATAATCTCTTTATCTCAAAATTGTTAAATCATCTTTGTAAAGTCTCTTTTGCCATGTAAAGTAACATATTCATTCACAGGTTTTGGTGACTAAGACATGGACGTCTTTCGGGAAAGGGGAGATGTCATTATTCACCCTGTAACAGTGCCCTCTCTGGCCATGTCACTCCCTCATGCAAAATACATTAAACTGATCTTAACATCCTCAAAACTCTCAATTCACTGCAGCTTCAACTCGAAGGTGAAAATTTCATCTCAGTATTATCATCTTAAGACACCCAAATCTCATTATCTAAATGAGATAAGCTAATAGTTTGGTATGATCCATCCTGGAGCAAAATTCTTCTTCCTCTGTGGAATCTGTGAAGCTAGAAAACAAATAATCTGTTCCCAAAATACAATGGTGGGATAAGCATAGGGTAACAGTTATAGACATTCACATTCACAAAAAAGAAGAAAATGGAAGAAAACTCACTAGCCCAAGGCAATTTTAAAATTTAATCAGGAAAACTTTATTAGGTTTCAAAATTTAGGATTAATTATCTGTGGTTCTGGCTCTGCCCTGTGGGAACATGACTCTAACCTCTGGGACTGAAGTTCTGCCCTCTGGACTCAAGGCATGGCCCTCTGAATTATGATTTTTTCATAAAAGTAGCACATGTTTGCAGCTGTGTAGTTTTATTAGGCTGTTTCATTATTAGAATGTTTCATCATTCATGCCCAGTCTGACATGCCAGCAAGGCCAGGCCCTGCCTGTGAAATCCCAGCGCTGGATGGAATTTAAGAGCTGAGAGTGAATTCATTCCATCACCTCCTGGGTGCCTAGGATGCTACACTGAGCTACGAGGTTAGGAGGGAGTCCAGAGAATGATTCCAATGGGACCCATGCATTCACTAGGGACTTATGGAATTTTGAGTCTGGCATCCTCCTTTCATTACATTATGTCTTGTTTATTTCAGTCTAAGCTGACAGTGTTTCTGCTGATATAAAATTTTCTAAAACCTTATAGGTCTCCTATGTATGCCACAGCCTTTTATTCCATTAGGCAGGAAGGTTTTTTTTGTTTGTTTTTTGAGACAGAGTCTCCCACTCTACCCCAGGCTGGAGTGCAGTGGCGCTATCTCGGCTCACTGCAAGCTCCACCTCCCGGGTTCACGCCATTCTCCTGCCTCAGCCCTCTGAGTAGCTGGGACTACAGGTGCCCGCCACCACGCCTGACTAATTTTTTGTATTTTAGTAGAGAGGGGTTTCACCGTGTTAGCCAGGATAGTCTCTATCTCCTGACCTTGTGATCCGCCTGCCTCGGCCTCCCAAAGTGCAGGGATTACAGGCATGAGCCACTGCGCCCGGCCTAGGCAGGAAGTTCTTACACAAGTCTTTCTAAGGTAATCCCATCACTATTTCTGACATCTGCTGAGAAAGTTAAAGAGCTCCCTAAATCACATGCCTAACATGTTCAAATATCCCTCTGTGTGATTACATTTTGTAATGATTTTTTTCTTCAGAGGCACTTCAAAAAGGTTTTCCAACCAAACCTTGGCTTTGTCTCCAGAACACACTTTCCTAGCGGAATCTCCCTAATTTTAGCATCTTTTGCAACGTGGAATGGCTGAAAATTTCCTAAATTATCGACTTCAACTTCTGGTTCTTTTTAGCTTGACAGTTCTTCCCTTAATTTGCCCTTTTCTGTCACATTTTGGTATATGCAGCAAGAAGAATACAGGTCACACCTTTCACACTTTTCCACTGTGTGTATGTATATGTGTGTGTGTGTGTGTGTGTGTGTGTGTGTGTGTGTGTGTGTGTGTATATATATATATATATATATATATATATATTTAAATCTCCTCAACTAAATATCCAAGTCATTGTTTATAAGGTTTGCTTTTCATGTAACTGCAGGATGTAGCCCAGCTAGGCTTTCTGATCCTATATAACAGGGATCCTCTTTCCTACAGTTTCCAATAAGACATTCCTCATTTTCTACCATACCAGCAGTACCTTTAATGTCCCTTTTTCTACCCAACAGACTGTTCATCACAATTTAGGTATCCCATAGATGGCATAGGTATTCTCTAACAGGTCCCACTTCAATTCCTCTTGTATCTTCACTGGAAGAGTCTTCAACATCCATATTTGTACTAACAGTCTCTTCAAATCAATGTTTCTCCTATTATGCTCTTTGAAAATTTTCCAGCCTCTACCCATTAGTCAATTCCAAAGATGCTTTTACATTTTAATTTTTATTACGGCAGCATTCCATTTCCAAGTACCCGAATCGGTATTTTCCTACAATTATTGTTGTACAAAGTTATCTCAAACTTAATGACTTAAAACAACGTAAATTTATTTACCTCATTATTCTGGAGACCGGAAATCTGAAATCCATTTTACTGAGCTAAAACCAAAACGTCTGGATGGCTGGATCCTTCTGGAGGTTTTAGTGGCCAAGTCATTTCCTTGCCTTCTCCAGCTTCTAGAGCATACCTGCATTCTTTGGCTTGTGCACCCTTCCTTCATCTTCAAAGCAAATCATTCCAATCTTTGCATTTATTGTCATATTGCCTTCTATCTTCCTGATCATCCTGACTTCTTCTTATAAGGACAGTTTAATGGATAGTCCATAATAATCTTCCCATATCAAGATCCTTAACTTAATGACATCTTTAAAGTTTCTTTTGCCGTTTAAGGTAACGTATTCATAGTTTCCAGGGATTAGGACATAGACATCTTTGAGGAGCATTATTCATCCTAAAACACGGGTTTAGATCAGGAGACAATTATTTTTAAAAATCTCCTAAGCAGGATAAATTTAAAACACAGCAAGTTTGGATGAAATTCTTAATAATTTTTCAGTATTCACTCTATCCACGTACTTGGCTCACCAAGGTTACTGTAAGATCCAGTGTTTGGTTAATTACCAATTTTATTTTAAGAAAGATGCCTACTTAGGATAAAATATTTATCTAAATATAGCAAGGGACTCATGACAACAAATCCTTGACTATAAGTATTATAGGGTCTAAGAACTATAATAATAACTTTAACTTAGAGAAAAGTAAACATTACTGAGTCTTTTTTGCTGAATCAAAACTGAACTACATTTTTCAAACTGTTTCTCCCAAAAATTTGCTTAGATGAACATTTACGCTCATCCCCTTATTTTAGGTTTTCACTTTATAAACAATGAGAACAAAAGGCATTTTGCTGCAGCCTAGATAAGTTTTATATAATTACACCTTTTGGATTAAAACAATGGAGCATCAGACTTGCTAACTGTGCTAGAGAGACAACATACCCATCACTAAAAGCCTGACGCGCAAGTCCAAGGAAGTCCATCTTCTATCCCAGCTCTAGCTTACTACGGCTGTATGACCTTGGGCAAGTTAAACAACCTCTCTTCAAAAATTACATTGTGAAAATATTTACTGCTAGTGACAGGAACACTGTTGATAATTTACATATTGATAGTGTATCCAGACATAATCTTATTTCTCATAATATATTTTGGGTTTTTTATGCAAGCAATCATTAAATGGCAGTTTGTTTTTCTTCTTTTTTTCCTTCTTTTTTAGTTAGGGCCTCCACTATAATATTGGGTAAAGGTGATCATGGTTGACACAAAGTTTATAATATAAGGTTATAGATGTCATAATCACTCTAAGGCCAGAGTTTAGAGCTTAACATGATCTTTGCAGTGCTGAAGATAAAACTAGTTAGGGCTATGTAGTCAGTAAAGATAACTGAGAATGGATATAAGATTTATCTCTATAAAATCACTTTTGGTATGTATAGAGAGTCCATAAATATCACCACATCTTATTACATGAGAAAAGGTACCACACTCATACTAAAATGTAAAGGAAGTAATTTTAGAAAATTAATATTTAAAAGGTAACTCAACAATTTTAGAGAATGAGCAAGTTGGCTTAATAGTGTAATCAATTAAGTTTCAAACATTTTCAAAGATCATTGAACTAAACATTTAAACTTAAAGACCTATTCATTCAATCAGATAAAATTATTTATCTGTATTGAGTTCTTACTATGTGCCAAACCCTGTGGTAAATATTTTAAATGCAAATATAGATAAGATACTACTCTTGTCTTCTAGGCTTTAAGAGTCTACATTGAAAGTAAGAAAACAAGCAGAGTATAAGGTGATAGGCACTATTGGTGGAGGAATATAGTGTGAGAACATCTCTAACATCAAAATGGTCAGGTAGGTAGGGCTTCCTGTAGGTAACGCTTGACCTAAGAGTTCAAGAAAAAATAGCTATTGCCTTCATGGGGAAGAGAAGAGTCCATATCATAGTCAAAATAATAGAATAACATAACTCTCCCGGGAATTATTTTATATGGCAAGATAGAAAAGTGATAGGCCATGAGGCTGACCACCATATTAGGAATCAATTGTATTTGTGGTATGAAAAAACTATTTTCGTGGCATATCAGGACTGGATTAGATACTAGAGAAATATATGGAGGGGAAAAACTAAATAAAATAATTCAGTAATCCAGTTGAGAAGTAATAAGGATATTGACTAAGAAAATGAAAATAGATATGAGTAGGAGTGGCAAAATGAAGATGTGGATACAGAATCAACAAAACATGTAAGAGACATGAGTCGGGGATCTATTTCAGGTAGATAATAATGTACTCAGTAAGATGGAATATAGAAAAAGAGGCAGATTTTGTTTAAAAAAAGATAATAAAGTTTTGGTCCAATTTAGCTGGTAGTATTTATAGGATATATTCCAATGGAAATGTCCTCTATATAGTTGGATCTATTGGCTTTGAGGTCAGAATAGAGTTCGGGGATTGAGATTATATATATATTTAAGAGACATCTACAAATAATTAAGACCACAGGTATGATTAGATTTGTCCAATGAAAGAGAGGAGAATAAAATGGTTTATTATGAAGCCCTGAAGAACATTACACTTTAAAAGGAAAAAAAAAAATAAAAAGAAGAAATGCCACTAAGAGGTATAAGAAATATCAGAGGGTTAGCCTAAGGCCAGGTAAAATAGAAAGAGATAGGAGAGTATCTTTAAGATATAAAACAAACTTTGTGGTAACTGCTACTCTCATTTTTCTAACCCTGAAGCAGCAAATTTAAATGCCTTTGGGAGCCAGGCAGGTAATTTAATGAGCAGAGAGGCTTGAGTGTAGGATAATGATGGGGGACTGTCATATGCCAGAGAGTATCTTGTATAGAAGAGGCAGCTATTACCCAGGTCCTGCCTGTTGTTGCCCTGTGGGAATCTGGGTCAATGTTGCCAGATATTTGACTTTTTCAAGAAAAGCTAAACCTCTATATTTTTATATGAAATCTGACAATTTAAAAATGTTTAAAGCCTCTCAAGAAGTACCTATGGGATTTTTTTTCAGCCCACAGGCAGCCAGTTTGTAACATCTGCCTTAGCATCTATGACGGGAACAGTTCTGGGCCAGGAAGATCACTGGTTGGACCCACAATTATAATCTTCTATTTCCATATTCATGAGTTGGTTCTTCACGCAGATACCTTGATGAATAATTTTGACATTTTGTGCTACTCAATTTAAAGGTTGACAATGGAAAAAATTAAAGAAGCAGCTCATGAAAAGAGAGATGTTCTAATCAATGCCTTAGAATGTTTTGTAACCTTTGCTAACTGCTGTCATATAAGACATTGACAACTATAAACAGGGTGACCATATACTTTAGCATTCAAATATGGGCACATTTGGGGTGAAGAGGGATGCTCTTAGCAGGAGGTATAAAGTGAAATGTTTAATTACCCTAAGTATGAATGCATATGATCAGTGTTGTAATATTTTTTATTCAGACCTCATGAATTCAGTGTTCTTAAGTTAAATGGGACTCATTTTCTCAAAATTACTTAATCTTCAGTGTTTCTTTTGAGGGCTTACCATGAGCATTTAAGTATTTTTACATCTTACTTCCTAGACATGTGATTTATCTGAGGCCAGTGCAGTTTTATTGTGTATCAATTAGTGGTTTATTTTCTTTAGGAATATACAATATGAATAACCTTAAAATAGGAAAAAAATGAGGTTGTGTTTCTTCACAGGTGGTACATATAATTTTCTCATTTATAAATTGAGCATCAAGCATTGCTCTTCTTCTATATGCCAAAGGCCATTCAATTAGTGGGACTAATTTTCTCTGGCTTTATATCAAGTTCTACTGTTTGGCTTTGGGTTTTGTAGCAGATGACAAGTACATAAAAAGACTGTTTTTTTTTTAGGGGATGAAATAGACTGGTTTCTAATACATTAATAATAAGCCATTTGGGCATCTTTATTTCCAAGATGGCTTAGAAAAATGCACCCACATTTTTATGCCCCGTAATGAAGATGCCAAGAAAGCGCCCACTCACATGAGTGTTGCCGACTTCTCTCTGCTGAATTATGCTAAAATGGCTTTGGAGACAGGAAAAAAAATTCCCAACAATTCTATATCAGATATGCTCTAAGGAAGTTGATGCCAGAAGTGTTACTGAGCTGGCTGTAAGAAAAACTCCATTTAGGACACTTTATTTGAAAGGGTGGGCTAGCAGCAGGGAAATAAAATTTACTTGGGAAACAGCACAAATAAATAAAAAGATTTCTTATTACCAGGTTGTTATTGCAAATGTGAGTTATGAAATATATCAAATAAGGAGGCTTTAAAATGCATATGTGGGATACCTTTTGAAATCTCATAAATATTTACACATTTTAAAAGATTATGTTTGAGTATTTCCAATAAAACTGTTGGTATAAAATGTACCAATGGCCTAAGCATGGCTTTTAGAGCAGAAAATGGCTTTGAGATTTTTCAAGTTCCATCCCTTTGCGTTTTTCAGAGTAGGAGATTGATAAAATCAGAATAGTTTATGAAGGAGTTGGAAGTCAAATTTACAGCTTATTTTTCTAACCCACCACATACACACTGTATCAGGTGTTTTTCACCTTTGGCATGTTTTCTGAACTGCAATAGCTATTTAGGAACTAGTTGGTATCTATTTCTATTTATAGTAACACCTAGAGGGATATTTAACTTGGTGCTTGCCTTTGTAGGTGGCTCTCAGGAACAAATACCTTTATAGAAGTCCCAAATTTAAAATCCTCTCTTTTAAGAAAATACCTCTTGTTAACAAACCCTGACTTTTAGTTATCAGACTCTTTCCTGAAGTATTTGAAAGTTTTGGGATTAATATAAAAACAGGCAGTTGCAACTTGATTGACACACAGTAGTTTGTGTGTAAGCTTTGTTTGAAAGGTATGATTAGACTAGCATGTAGCCACATATTTTCAAAGGATTTTGATTTCTTGTGTGTGCATGGTCCAGCCCTAAAATGCAAGGGCACCTCTGACCTATATCTATTTGGATCATTTAATGAAGAGCCAAATATTTATTTGTCTGGGATATGAATCTGGTCTGTGTTCTCAATAATCAACTTACTTTTATAAAAGAAAGAAGGGTCTGCTTATAACTTTCTTCCTGGAACTAGAAGGTAATTTTTTTTAATTAATAAAAACTATGAATTGTAAATATAAAAACTAAATATATATACAATTATTATAAATCAATATAGAATTTTATGACTAATCCACTGATTAAATAATGATTTACCCATCACACTAAGAAATGAAAACTGCATATTGTTTACATCTAAATTAAGCATGATTATCTGCAGAAATATGAGCACTGCACAATAAACCTGGAAAACCATTACCTTGTTTGATTTTGGACTTCTGTGTTTTGGCCTGGTTGGATTCATTATGTTGGATCATTCAGACTCCAGAATCATCTCCTGTGTCTCATGCTGTTCCTTTCCCAAGAGGGCTGAGGCAGATAGTCTCTTGGGTGGTCTCTATGATTGCGACTTCCTGGTGTTCATGACCTTTTATAATCCCCTTCTGTTGAGTCTGTGCAGGACATGACTTGTTTGTAACCAGTAGACTACATGAAAGGTGTGTGATTACATTACAATAGATTGTAGTACCCATACTGCTGAGAACTTTTGTTCCTGTTTCTCCCAAAGTCATACCTCAGTACATGTTGATTAAATGAACAGATATATACAAATGTTGTTAACCTTTCCCTTATAAAAATAAGCATTTTCACACATACCACAGAATATATATCTTTATTTGACCAAATTACTTTAATAATCAATGTCTTGACCTCCCTAACTCGCTTAAGTTCTCTATTTTAAATGTTGTCATAGCAACCTGCATTTTTCCATTCTAGCACTTTACACAAACATTACTAATTATTTGTTGGATGATCAGTCCAATAATTATCTGTTCTACTAGATTTCACCCTGAGTGCAAGAATCAGGTTCATCTTGTTGCAACCAATAAAGTAACAATATACTGTGAAACACTTATTGAATGAATAAATACATGTACAGTGGTATCGTCTGCAAAGTTGTGCCAAAAGATACGGTATGTTGCTTGTATTTTTGTTTGGGGATTTCATTAGTCCCTTATATCCAATTAATACATTTCTACTTAAGATGTTCTATCACACCTGTATGAAGTCTTAGTAAAAGAAAAGTTCAACATCCTGGCACAGTATGTAAATCCTCATGAATACATCACAAACTAGCCTGTTCAAACCATTATTTCCCATCATGCAAACGGATGAACAATGAACACGATGTGATAAAATATAGAAGAATCTTAGTGCTGCGGAAACAGGGAAAAGTGGTGATTCATTCTGCTTGGTTTTCCAGGGGTGGTGTGGGCTAAATATCAGGAAAAGCTTCATGCAAGAGAGAGTTTGAGATAGACCTTAGAGATAAGTGAAGAGAGGGAGGAAAGGAAAGCAGAGGAAGCTGCATAACAGGGGCACCAAAAGCTTTATTTAAATAACGTCACTTATTTATTTACACTTCTCATTCCACAAAGAACTTAAAGTAGTTCACAGAAGTACAAAATAAGTATGAAGTGTTTGGAGAGAACTAAATAGTCTGGTGTGGCTAGAAAATTGGATACATGCTGAGATATCATGGTTTGAAGAGGCTAGTTTGTGAGGTATTCATGAGGATTTATATACTGTGCCAGAAGGTTTAACTTTAATGTAACACTGTTCCTATAAATTCATCTTGTACTAAATCGTTTATAAAGTTTTTTCTAAATTAGACACTAATTCTACTGCTTCACTCTGAAAATGGATATTCTTTTTTTTTTTTTTTTTTTTTTTTTTTTTTTTGAGACGGAAGTCTCGCCTCTGTCGCGCCGCAATTGGGAGTGCGAGTGGCCGCGATCTCAGCTCACTGCAAGCTCGGCCTCCCAGGTCTTACGCCATTCTCTGCCCTCAGCCTCCGAGTTAGCTGGGACTACAGTGCACCCGCACCTCGCCCGCGCTAGCTTTTTGTGTTATTTTTGTCAGTAGAGAGCGGGGGTTTTCACCGTGCTCTAACCAGGATGTCTCGATCTTCCTCCTGACCTCGTGAATCCGCCCATCTCGGCTCCAAAGTTGGGCCTCCCAAAGTGCTGGGATTACAGGCTTGAGCCACCGCGCCCGCCCACTGAAAATGGATATTCTTAAATATATTTTACATTGATGATAATACCCAGACTCTTTTCTCAGGAACCATGATCTTTTGGGGAACTGGAAGGCAGGCAATAAAGGCAGAGACTTCTCCGGCTTATGGAGGCTAAAGCAGTTTTATTAACAGTCAACATAACTTCAGGTACTAAGTTAAGAATTCCCCTTACCCAGCTCAAAAGTCTCAATTTTGAACAAAGCATATACGATTAAAATGACCACAAGAAATAGCAAAAATGACTTCTCTCATTGTAACATTCCTTGGTCTTAGAGTTCTGACTCTGTTCCATCCATGTTATCACCAGAGGTAACAGGGATGATGGCCTGTCACTGAACTGTGTGCTGCTAATGCAGAGACATTTGTCCTCAGATAACTGTTCTGATACGGTCTCCTTGGACTATTGGCATCTCATGACCATCAGCGTAAACCCCAAAGTATTAAGGAATCCAGATTTTAATTGACATTTCCCATAAAAGGTATAATTGGGTCTTTCCCACTGGTCTACTAGCAACAGAAGAAATGAAGCCAACATTATGTAGATTACATACACTAGCTAGGAGAAAAGAAGGTTAAGGCAAGGTATTTTAGTGAAAAGTCAGTACAAATTATCATTGGATGGTAAGGGGCACCAGAGTAGCTCCACAATTCTGACTAAAACAAGTTAGAAATAGGATAAAATGAGGCGCAGAGAGGCACAATGATTTTCTAAAAGTTTATGTAGCCAGTAAATTGTGCAGCCTAGTTTTGAAAATGAATCTCTTAAGTATGCAACCAAAACTTATTTTTCTATTACTACCACCACTTTTGGTCCCTATGTCAAAACGGAAGGGGAAGTTTATCAGGGAAGATAAGACATGCATATGAATAACCAGAGTGTAAGGCGCAATGTGAAAGATGCAGACGGAATGACATTAGAGTGACTTATTTTCAGTGGAAACTCATAGAGGGTTTTATGAAGGAATGAATTTGTGACACTGAGCTTCCATACATGGCAAGGGAGCAATTTCTTTTGGTATAAAGGCATTTTTTACTATTTGAACTTCAGAGAAGATGGCATAAAGCCAAATATATGCCAAGAATAGCTTTGCTGTTTTACTTTATTTTATTTTGAAGCTTTTATTAGCAGCTTAAGCTCAATTCTGAGACTTCTACTTGACAAAAGTACTACTCCCTTAGCTGCATTTGGGACAATTTACTATGTGATAAAAACTGTCATTCGTAGATGCTTTTCCTGTCAATAGAGACTAAGGATTTCATTACTACCAAAATGCCTGTCTCAGTGTAAAGATCAGAGGAATATTGGAGAAAATGCCCATATATTCAGCTGTCACAAAACTGTCCTACCACCTCACAAACTCTAGAACAGGTATTTCTGAGGGTTCACCCTTTATTGCACCTAGAATGAATGTGGGCACTTGGTTATAGAAGATACTGACATTTTAAATGTGCTGCATTTTTCACTGGTGGAAAGAGATGGGAGAGAAAATTTTAACTTTCACATTCTAAATGTTTATGGGAAAAAAGAGTGGGCATGTGTGGGAAGTGAGAGGCAGGAAAGGGACAAAATATTTCTGTTCAGGTCACTTCCTTCCAACCTTTATATTCAGCCCAACTCAGGAGATGGTACTTTGTGGTATTCAAATGATTAATAAGGCTTCCCAGCAGTACCACAAACCAACCTGAAGCTTACAAGCAGAATGTTACAGGTGACTGTCTAGAGTAAGAGCAAACATCCTCAGAAGGGCATAATGACAACAGAAAATATCATAGAGGGCTTAAAATGATACCAGTGAGATACTGAACAAAGGGAAAAGAAATGAGTTAGCATGCTTTCCTCAGGATATTCTCTTCATATTGGGATAATTTGGAATTCAGGTAATCAGAATAAATAGAAAGACTTACTAGGTGCCTAGATGTTGTTACAGAAAACATACAGCCCCTTTGTCTCTCTTAGGGTTCCCTTTTCACGCAGTATAAATAGCCTGGACTTAGCTGGGCTCTCTACCAACATGTGCTTTATTTTGATTTTTCACCTCAAGATCCTTTGGATGCATGTCCTCAGAATGGAAGGGGAGTAGACCAATAAAATTTGCTTCATGCACATGGTAATAAAGCATGAGCTAATTTGGGACCATCTCTCAATATTCTTCCATATGCACAATGGATCTGAGTTATTTCAGAAATCTTTTCCTAGAACAAAATAAGGAAAAAGTCCAAGCTTGGAAAATGAATTTAATGTTCCACTAAAGATGTAGATGTTGATTTGGAGATAATGAAAACACTATTCAAGAGAGCAAGTGAGTTAATGATTATATATATAGCAAGGAAAAGGACACTATTGTCTGGAGGCTGCACAGCCGGGTCCTTGTGTTCAGATCTAAAACTATAGATAAGAAAGAGAGGGGGATTCTGGGCAGGTAATAACTAACCATTGATGAAGAAAATGAAAAAAAAAAAAACAATTTAAAAAAAAAAAAAAAAAAAAAAAAAAAAAAAAAAAAAAAATCAGGAAAAAAACAGTCATGTAAGTGCAAGCACATTTTAAGTTTTGAGATTTTGTTCTTTATGATTTTCTTCATAGATCAGTTAGTAATATGGGAGATGGACTATTTTTTGGTCTTTATTAAATGTTACCCTTCACTTACATTAATGTGGACCCTAACATGTGATTAGTTTCTTTTTGCTGCTGTAACAAGTTACTACAAATTCAGTAACTTAAAAAATACAAAGTTGTTATTCAGCTCTGGAGCTCAGAAGTCTGAAATGGGTCTCATTAGGGCTGGGGTGCTTTGGAGGCTGTAGAGGAAAATTTGTTTCTATGCCTTGTTAGCTTCTAGAGGCCATTGCATTCCTTGACTCTGGGACCTTCCCCCTCCATTTCAAAGCTAGCAGCATAGCATTTCCAATCTCTTTTTGACTCTGACCTCTTTTTCTATCACCACCTTCCACTTTAAAGGACCCTTGTGACTACATTAGGCATACTTGGATGATCTAGAATGTCTTAATTCTAAATACAACTAATTATCAACCTTAATTCCATATGCAAATATAATCCCTTCTTGCTCTGTAGCATAATGTATTCTCAACCCCGAGGGGTTAGTATACCGACATCTTTGGGGAGGGACATTCTTCGGCCTAACACAAAATCTAATTAAATATTAAATTAACATGTTTACATGGAAACTATTTTCAATTTAAATTTACCTTGACAGAGGAGACTACTTCATCTAAACTTCAGAATGTGTGCAGATATTGCTTTACTATGATTCTAAAACGTTAATCTACCAATCAACCAACTAAACCTCATTTCTTTCTCCAAAATATGTCTGGTTCTCATGGAGTTTATTCTGGATTTATTAGTTTTGAATTCTTTTGCAAAGGAGATTTTACTTCTCATAGGTGAATTGACTGCCTCAATTTTAAAGTCATGCCCTCATTGTCCCTCCTCACTGCCCTTATCCATTCATTATCATATTTGACAAGTCTGTGTATCAGGTACTCTACTAGGTACAGACTATTCAGAAATGAATATAACACATAGTCATTATTCTTTAAACAGGATCTGAAGGGGAGACAGAGAAGGACATATATTAAAGAAAAACAACATGGTATAAAGTAAATTACTATGAACTTTAAATCAGAGATTGACCCTAACTTTAGCTAGAGAAGTCAACAGATCTTCACTGTAAATACAAACTTTGGATGTGATGGGTGGGGTTGTGGGGGTGGCACCTCAGCCAGAAGGAAGAGCAAGTGGAGAGGGAGACCTGTGTGTGTCTTTTGCTCTTGCTGTTTGTTCTTCCTGGAATGTCACCCCACTCTCTGCCACCTATGTTCCTTGTCCATTCCTGTCCCCATTCCTAGGCCACCTGTTGAATCCCATTCCTGTTTTATTTGAAGGAATAAAAGGGAATAAGATGAGGACAAAACAAAGTCTTAATGCTTTAACATGATACATAAGCTCATTATGATTTTTCTTGCTTCTCCAAATAAATAACCACTCACTCATATAAACTTAAATTGTAGATATTCCAGGTTTAATCTCATATTCCCGTTTATGGATTCTCCTGTGTAACAGGAAGAGACAAGACTCGGAAATCTGATAGATCTTAGTGTGAATCCTGGGGCAACCATGAAAATGTATGTGACCTTGAATGGTTTTATTGCTCTGTTCAGTTGGGATGTCATAAAATTAGAATAAGATGACATGTAACTAATTTATTTAGTAGGCTAAACATGGGGTGGTTCAATGAGGAAACTATGTTATTTTTCTACCTCCTTCAGACATGCTCTGTTGAACTTCCCTTACTCTAATAATACCTAGAGATGAGTCTACAGCTTTAGATTATTTTAACAAGAGTAA
The DNA here is from genome assembly GCF_001698545.2 of Rhinopithecus bieti. NCBI lineage: Eukaryota > Metazoa > Chordata > Mammalia > Primates > Cercopithecidae > Rhinopithecus > Rhinopithecus bieti. The sequence goes on along the minus strand of NW_016803776.1, from coordinate 2,094,601 downwards.
TTCCACTTTTGCCATAAAGATTCAACTTCAGGTAGTTATGTTTTTCATGACTTCAACTGTAAATGTGAAACTTCGGTCTCAAATATATTCAAGCTATAATGGGAAGACAGCATGGTTTCTCTTTTTAGTATCCTTTTTTCCTCCATCTTCCCTCTTTCCTTACCCTTCAAGATCCTTCAGCATTAAGGAAGAGAAGAGGAAAAGGATGGAAGTGATTTCTATTTACCTTGCCCTGTTTGAAGTCCTATCTTGGCTCATATTATCTGTCATTTCCTCTGTTTTGGCAAATGTTCAAATGTTCATGTTTTTGTAAGGCACAAATTTGTGGTTTGCTTGAATACCCATAATAGACTTTCACACTGGACAGTTGATAACACAAAGGCATTTTACACCTGGCCTGTTGAATCTTGTCCTAGCAAGGTACTTACTGCACCCTTATACTTTGGGTAGTCTCAATAATATGTCTCAAGCTGGTTATCTGCTTATGTCTTATAAAATCTACTTGGCCCAAAGAGACTCCATCTGATATGGTTTGGCTCTGTGTCCCCACCCAAATCTCATCTCAAATTGTAATTCCCATAACCCCCATTTGTTGAGGGAGGCATGTGGTGGGAGGTGATTGGATTATGGGGATGGTTTCCCCCACGCTGTTCTCATGATAGTGATTGAATTCTCATGAGCTCTGATGGATCTGATGGTTTTATAAGTGCTTGACAGTTCCTGCTGCACACTCACACTCTCTCTCCTGCTGCCTCATGAAGAAGGTGCCTGCTTTTCCTTCTGCCACGATTATAAGTCTCCTGAGGCCTCCTCAGCTATGTGGAACTGTGAGTCAATTAAACTGTTTTCTTTATAAATTATCCTGTTTCATTATTTCTTTATAGCAATGTGAATATGGACTAATACACCATCTTTTCCATGACAAACGTGAACATGAATAATTATTCTATTTGCTACTCTCTCCTATTGTCTTACACTTTATGGCATCTCTTGTCATCCTCCCACCTTAAGAATTTTCTGATGAAAAGCAAATACTAATCTCGATTTAGGATAAAACTCTAGAGAATATATATGTCCTAAGACATTTCTCCCCACACTGTATTTTCATAAAAACATTGAGCTGAGTCTATGGGTTTCTCTATGTCATCAAGCATCCAGCCATGGAAGAATATGACAATCTTTTCTTCTTTAAAGCATTCTCGATGTCTGTAAGTTTTTATTTTGATCCTCTGCATCTCTTGGCTAGTGGCCAGTAGAGAACCACCTACCTCTTCTCTCCCACTAGGGAGGAGAGGTGGACATGTTTCCCAGTAGGCTGGCAACCCTTCTCCATCCGACCTTATATGAACTGGACGGGGTGATAAGCTGAAGGTTGAAGGGCTGGTGTGGCATTTTCTATGGCACCCAGTTAACTCTATTATATCTCCTTGACTGCTGCCTTCAGAATGCTGTGGGACTTATCTCTTATTGTCTGCAGATGTATAACTTGAGCGAAAGTGCTCATACCACAGGAAAGTCCCATTTTTATACTCAAGCTCATATGTAAATTTAATAGCACAGTGCCTGGCCCATTAGAGGCTCAGAAATGTTAGTTTTGATTGATTGATTGATTGATTGATTGATTGATTTTTTACTTGCAAAGGTTCATGTGGGCATTTTTTAAATGCCACTCTTATAACTTTTTAAAGGGATATTTAAACCTAACACTCATATTCTGGCATTTTTTCAATGAGCAAGAGAGCTAAAAGAGAGAAAAAAAGTAAATCTGAATCTTAAGAACTGCTTGGGGGAATAAAGAAAAGTAATACCTTTCTGCATTGAATATTTTTTCCTTCAGTTCAGAAGACCATGGGCCTCATTTACACTTGCCTTTTCCAGAAGCTAACTTGTAGCTCAACTTACCTGCTTTCAGAACAGGTTGATTGATTTTACCTTAGCATACAGCTAGTGCATTTGAAATTGCTGATGAAAGGTACTGTCAAATCTCTGGTCTATTTTGATAATGATTTGTACTTGTAAGGCAATCTGCCCATTAGTGTAGAAAAAGAGAATTGGGACAGCACCTCACAAAACCATCTCTGAAAGCAAGCACGCAGTCCCAGAGTCTGCTGGGCAGGAATTTATATTCTTATAGCATTTTGACTCAGCACACAAATGTGGGATGTATGGGGGTGATTGCATTCGGTGCCAGATTGTTTGCCTACACCAGAGGCTGTCCTAAGAGATTTGTTGAATCTGCCTTTGCTTACAGATTGGAATTCAGGAAAATCTATTTAAATGCCAAATTACAGCATAGGGTTTCTCTACATTTTATCTATGGCTGCTCAGGTAAAATGACCTACCAATGATCATAGTGTATCATAATGTATCCAGTTGTGTGCCAGTTAGGTGGAATATAATCTCTCCCTAACCTGCTTTAGTAAATGTACCCCAAAACTGTACTATTGAACCAGAGGCCATTTATGTACCATAATATACAGTAACTTCCTCTTTCATCCATGCTATGAACACCGCCACTCTACCTCACTATCTTACCTCAAAAGATGCAGTTGTATTGGGAAAACACAAAAATTATAATCTGGAGTAAATTAAGCATGAGTTAAACATTTTATTTGTGAGAGAGTAAAATCTTACTTTTCTGAGCCTTTTCAAATAACTACATTTAAAAAAACACCTACAACTCAGTTTGCTATGAGGGAAGTAGTGAGGTAATATAAACATAGGGCCTAGAATGTTACTTGACATTTAGTAGATGATCAGGAACTATCAATTTTCTTCTTCCTTGAATGCCAAGATAAGATTTATTTGCTACTCTCATTGTTAGAGCTAGCAGTTAGAACTATCAAAAAGAAAAAAAATACTGCAATTGTTCAAGCCTTGGATTTTGGGGAGCCAGCATTACCTTCAACTGGCAATGCCTCAGGGAGAGAGTAGGAGGCGGCTCTGGTATTGTTTTTAGCTCCTGTGTAGTCTTATTTTGAGATGTGTAGAAGGAAGCCCCTTCTTTTTGGTCCTTTTTGTGTTATGAATATTGTTCAGGAGGACACAACACAAATGGCTGCAGTCTTCTTTGCCTCCTCATGGTGAATTTGAAAGATGAAGGTTTCTATTGCTGTTGCTGTTACCTCTGAAGATTTGTAGAAGGAACATGTTTTATGAGCACACAGAGGTTTAGGATTATGGTTATGTTGGCCCCTTTTCTTACCACCTACTTTACTTTTGAGCGTTAGGTTTAAATATCCCTTTTAAAAGTTATGTAAGAGTGGCATGACAAAATGCCCACATGAACCTTTGCAAGTAAACAATCAATCAATCAATCAATCGATCAAAACTAGCATTTCTGAGCCTCTAATGCGCCAGGCACTGTGCTATAAAATTTACATATGAGCTTGGGTATAAAAATGGGACTTCCCTGTTGTATGAGCATTTTGGCTCAAGTTACACATCTGCAGACAATGAGCACAGGGAAGGGGAGAGATTATGGATATTAGAGTCAGGCAGCTGGGGAAAGACACACTTGGGGGCTTATCCCAATGACTTCAGGCAACTTATGCAGCCCACAGCAGGCTTCTTCCCGTTCTTTGAGCAGTCAGATTCTTTCCTGCTCTTAGGTCCTTTGTCCCTTTAGTCCCCTCTCATGGAATATTGTTCAGGAGGACATAACACAAATGGCTGCAGTCTTCTATCTCCCCTTCTTCTCCTGATTGACTACTTCTCTTTCTTTCAGACTCAGCTGAAGATTTACTATTTTCAAAGACATCAGTTTCAGGTTGGTTTCTCTTGCTCCTTTAGTCTTAGCATAGCTCTCTGGTTGTTCCCTTCACCAATCAAGATTTGAATTCCTATATTTGTTTCTTTACTTGATTGTTGTGCACTCCCCTCCACACTCCTACACTAAGGTAAGCTCTTCAGAGGTATAAACGAGGTCTGTCATCTCACTACATTTCACCCCGTGTCTCACATAGTGACATATAGAAGGAGCACAACGTATTAAAGCAATGAGTAAATGAGTAAATGAGTAAAAGCCTTAGTTTCTTCATTTTTAAAGGGTATATTCATAAATATTTGGTTTGTGATTTACATGAGCTAGAAATGTTAAGGATCTGGCCGAGTGCCTGACCCAGTACTGATATTTTCATTAAAAGCACATGTGCTATTCTTTTTTATTAGAGTCCAAAAATTGTATAAATTGGGCAAATTTGTTAGCCCTTTAGCCTCTTATACCTCACCTGTAAAATGAAAGCATTAGGCTATTTCAGGCGTCTCCTTTACATATATGATTCCTTGTAAGCATATAAAAATATATCTATAGCTAGATTTTAAGCAAAGAAAGCATTATATTGATTAGACAATTAAAATGTTATACTACAACATGCTCAAATATTTGAGTTATTATATAGCAAGAATGCAAAACTATTTCTTTTCCACTGGGAAATTTATTATCACCCAAGAGAAAAGGGGAATATTTCACTGGTTGTAATTCTGTGAGGCTTCCTAGCAATAAAAAGAGGAGCTGGAAATAACACGATTTCTCTGCTGTGAATAAACATGTATAAAATTCACTGCAAAATTAACAGCTTTTACCATTTATAAAAACTGGGATTGCTTCTTCCATATTTCTAGCTTTGCTATTCTGGGGGAGGGGGTTGGGAAGATCCAATCTTCTGATTTTATATATGTCTTAGTCCATTTGTGTTGCTATAAAGGAATACTTGAGGCTGGGTAATTTATTTTTAAAAGAGGTTTATTTGGCTTATGATTCTGCAGGGTGTACAAGAAGCCTGGTGCCAGCATCTGTTTCTGCTGAGGGCTTCAGGGAGCTTCTACTCATGGAGGAAAGTGGAGAGCAGGCATCACATGGTGAGAGAGAAGAAAGAAATAGGGGAGGAAGGTGCCAGATTCTTTTTAACAATCAGATCTGGTGGAAACTAATAGTTTGAGAACTCACTCAGTAATGCACCAATAGCAACAGGCCATTCATGGATCTACCCCCATAATCCAAATACCTCCAACTAGGCCCCACTTTCAATCTGGGGATCAGATTTCAACATGAGATTTAGAGAGACAAATGTCCAAACTGTATCAACATAGTTGATTAAAATTGCTTGCTCATCTTAGAGGAATTATCAGGAAAGTTCTCCCTTGCCAGTGATGACACATCTTTTGTCTCACTACCTGCCAATTACAAGGCAGTGGGGAAGTTTTTCCTCCTGGCTGCCAGGTGACTTGCTATTGAACAGAACATAATGCACTGCACCGTAGGCAAGGATTGTTTCAAACTGCCAACCTGACCCAGACAAGGTGTCTTACCAAGATGTCTTGGGAAAAACGTGTTGCAAGAATACATAGACTCATTTGAATCATTTTCCTCCCTTTGTTTTCTGTCACTCTGTGACTTGTTGCATTTTGACTCTATTTTCAACAGTTTATAAATAACACTGATAATAAAAACAATAACTGATGTGTACTGAGGGTTTACTTGCAGTATTGTATAAGTACTTTACATGTTAAATATTGTTAAGTTCTTTACTCCTAATGTTATAGAAATTATTTTCATCTACACTTTGCAGGTAAAAAACTGAGGAATAGAGAGGTTAAGTAACTTGTTATGATTGATAAAGTTATTAAGTAATAGAACCAGGGTTTGAGTGCAGGCAGTATGTTAGAGCCCATACTGTTAACCACTGTATTTATAAATGTCAGCCTTCGTATGAACACTTTTGGTAGGTAGCTTCTAAAACGACCCCCAATGTTTCCTGCCTCCTGGTATTCAAGTCTTGTGTAATTTTCTTCCCTTGTGCAAGTGCTGGATCTAATATTTAATGACTTGCTTGTAATACACAGAACGCAGAAAAAAAAGGAGACATATCACTTCTGAAATCAGGTTATAAAAGTCTATGACTTTTTTCTTTCTCTCTTCCTTCTGTCCTATAGAGAAGCCCACTTAGCAAAGAACTAAGGGTGGCGTACAGGCAACAGCCATCAGGAAATGAAGTTTTCAGGCCAATATCTTTTGAAGAACTGAATCTTGTCAATAGCTACACAAATAAGCATGCCAGTAAATCCTTCTCTACTCAAGCCTTGCAAGGGCTATGGATTTGGTCAACACATTGAAGCCTTCTAAGAGAACCTGAACCAGAGAACCTGAATCCAGTTAAGTTGGACGTGGATTCCTGATTCACTGAAACCGTGAACTAATAGATGTTTTAAGTCACGAAGTTTTGGGATAATTTGTTACACAGTAATGATAACTGATATAACACTCTAGCAGTTTTATTACTTACCCCTTGGTCTCTCTCTTCCACTTCTTCCCTTTCTTCCTTCCTTTGTTTCTCTTAATTTCTCTTTCTCTCAGAATTTCTTTTTCTCTCCCTTCTTCCTTCTTTCCTTTTTCTGAATGCTTGTTATGTGTCAGGCAATATTTTCACACACAATGTCTTATTTAATCTTCATTGTGATAAGGCACATATTATAATTTTTATTTTACGATCAGAAAGTAGAGCCTTAGAGAGTTTATGGAATTTTACAGCTCGCAAATAAAAAAGTAATGTTTATACATAGCTCTCTGTGCTCTCTTTTTATACTGTTACATCACTTTCCCCATAAATTAGTCCCTGATTGATATAATCTGTAAACCATAATCCTATACATAAAACTAATCACTTTCTTCTCTATGACACCTCTTTGAGTATCATATAAAATAATTGCTAGTAATAGAAAGCATTGTTGAGTGGCTCCAATGTGCCAGGCACTATGCCAAGAACGTTGTATACATTATCTTATTTAATTCTCATAACAATGATCTGAAACAAGTTCTATTATTTCCATTATTTTGCAGATGAGAACAATTGAGGATCATAGAGGTTAACACATATATAGTCACAGAGCTGGAACATTTGTGTTATACTTATTTTTGCTTTTATTGTAATTATTTATGTCTGATTTCCCCAATGAACTTTTAGCTCCAAAAGGGCTTGTGTCTTTACAGACCGTAGCGCTCAGCACAGAACCTGCCTGTATGGTTGCTGAATGAATGTTTCTTGAGCTGAACTGAATTTTGACCTCACGTCCTCCATTCTGTGCATATGGATGGTGAAATTTATTCAGAGCAATGTAAAATTATTGTTTTTACCTTATACGTTCAGTATCAGTTTTTTCTTCTCTGGTAATGTGTTGAAAGGAAGAGTTGCATTTAGTCTTAGGACAAAAGTGAGGGGTACAAAAATCTGATATTATTGAATCCTATAACATCCTAGGCTCACATAACACATAGCCATTCACACTTTCTCTATTTTTTCACAGTCTATATCTCTTACAACCTTTGCAACTAAAAGTGATGTCTAGAACAGTGAATTCTGAGATCCTACAGAATCCTACAGCTATTAAATAAATACCATAAATGTATTGTTCTTATTCCTAATTGAAGATAATATACAGGAATAATTTCTAACCTAGGATTCAAATCATATGATAGAAAAAATAAAATTATGACATAAGAGGAAAACTTTTAATCAAACTCCCACATTTAAGTAAATAGAATAATTAATATAGTTTATCTTGGAGATTTTACTGAATTGTTTGTATTGTGTCATAAGAATTTAATTTTAAATCATCATGTTAATTCATCCATTTAGTTAAGAAACATTTAATGAATGCTTATTATGTCAAAGAAACTGTTTTAGTAAACATTAATACAGAAATGAATGAAGCATGGTCTCTGTGCCAAGGGTCTTTCGGTATATTGAGGAAGATAGATGTAAATATAAATAGTTGCAGTATCATGTAAGTGCAGAGGTAGGTGTATATTTTAGAAACACAAATAAGAGAGTTTCTACTCTCCAGTTGGGGTATATCAAAATAATATGTGGCATATAAAACTTTAAGCTATTCGTATGTATTTATATATGCTTCCAAATTCTCTGGAATTTTCTCTAAATGGGGAAATATAAACATAGAAATTACCAAATAAAGATAGACATATTGGAAAGCTTTGGCTCTCCTCTAACAAATTCCTACCAGCTAATGAGTCACCCAGAAATATGACACATTTAACGTTATATCTCGGTGTGCTAACATTAGCACAAAATCACACCAGGAGTGTGAGTGTGAGAACCATAGGTACCTTTTTACTCCCCAAATGTGTCACAACTTTGGAGGCACCTGTGCTGAATAACTTTGTGCATATCTGCTGTGATGACTCAAATATTTTATAACTATGTGGCACTTTACGTTGCCAGATTTTCTCTATTGAGATTCAGGGGGAAACCCAGCACTGTGCTATAGAATATGGAATTTATGAAGATCGAATAGAATTATTCTTATCCACAAGGAGCTTCTGATCTAGCAGAATTATGAAACAGTTACTCTTGTTCAGGGTTACATGGATACTACATTTTTAAATGCAGAATCATAACATATTTTCTGTTAAATTCATTATGTAGAAAAATGCTGTAATATTTGAAATAATAGTATTATTTGTTAAATTAAGCCATAACCCTCATATTGTCTTACAAATTACAATTCCTTCTTTTTTGAACCTTATATTTGACTGTACAACCCTCCATCCATCCTTGTCACTATCATCTGTCTACCATCTTACTCATTCTCCTCCTTCTTTGAAGATATTTATTTGCTCCATGATGTTCATATTCCAATACTACTATCATCCTAGTTAACTTACACATCTACATAAGGAGCACAGCTAATATTCTGAACTTGAGAATGATGTGCTGCTTCTGAAGCGTGCTCTGTCCAAAATGAAACTCGTGACCTGTTACTCTACTTTATCCTTCTCATCAGTTTTCTCCACCTCCATATCACAGTCCCTCAAGATGAAATACTTATGGCCTTAGATTCCTCTCCTTTCCAGTCCCTGTATTCTATTATCACAGAAACCCTTCAGTTCTTCTTCAACAGTGTTTCCCCTTTTCGCTATTTCCTTTTCTTTTTCATAATTCTTGTCATATAGCTGTATTCTTGCTGGTCTTTCATACCGTAGTCTCTTTCCCCTCAAATCTACCCCCACCAACACCCTTAGATGATCTTCTTGCATCATTGTTTATGTCCATTATTCGTTTTTGGCAAAGCATACAATGGATCACTAATTACTGTTGTGTTTCATTCAGCCTGTTTTCCCCTTCACTGTACTTATTAACTTTTTTATTATAAATTTTTTACCTACTCATTTTAGAAAAATTGGAAAATACTGGCATGTTAAGAAAATGATAAAATTCCATGTTCACACTTTGTAACATTTAGTTTTCCACCAAAAGATGAAATAAATATATTCCATATTTAAATGTAAACTTATTTTCTATCTCTCTACAGATTTTATAGCTTGCTTCATAAAGGTCTTTCATATTTATTCTTTGCAGTGTTTCTGGATTTTTTTTTATAGCTATGCAACTCAAAACTGAAAATATTCTCTAACTTGTTATTATTGTTTTATATGAAAATGTAGAAATGTGTTAATTTTAAAATATTGTTACTCATCCTTTAATGATTCTAGAAATTTTCAGTTTATCTTCTTGGAATTTCTGTGCATATAATCTTACATTATTCAAATAATGGTAAATTTTCTACCCTTTTTGTTTTAACATATTATGAGATAAAGCTTCAGGAAAATGCCAAATAATAATGGAAATATTCTACATTATTGTCTTGCTCTTGATGTCAGTGGGAACAACTCCAGTGTTTCATTATGAAGTATTATATTAGATATTATTGTGTTACATTCATAATATTCTTTTCTTAGCTTTCTAAGAGTTTTAACCAGAAATAGTGGTTTAATTTTTATCAAAGGCCTTTTTTTGTCATCACTTGAAAAAAAAAAGTGTGTTTTCCCATTTAATTATTTTTGCAATGTAATCTTTAAAAATTTTTCTATTGTAAAATGAATTGTTTCTTATCTCATCAGCTTGTGGATATGATTTAAAATGTTATGAATAATTTAAAGATTGCTGGCTCATTGATCAGGAACTCTTTCCTACTGATGGTTGTAAACCAAATACTACCCTATCCCAAATCTTAGTGATTTTATTGTTTTTATTTCCAGAGAGTATTCAATAGATGTGTTCAGAATTAATGGTATGGTCTTCCACTCTGGCCTCCTTATTGATGCTGAAATTTCTTGAAGTATGTGTGGCCACCTCTTCTCTCAGCTGGTGGTGCCCTTTGTAAGAAAGATAACCTTTGATAAAAGGTGCTTGCTTTATTATGGATTCATGCCACATATTCCCACAGATTAAAGCCCTGAGGACACCAAATATCTACGTGATTGTTTCCAAAGTTTCTGCACTACCAGTTCTATGCTGAGTTTCATAAAGAAATAGGGATTCTTCCTAACTCTTTATCCCTGGGATGCTGCAGCAATATTTCTTGGATATTAAAGTATAATAATGTATATTGAGTCAAATGAATGTCTGGGAGTCATAGATTTTGAACCTAACAAATTCAGCTAGGTCATTCTGATGTAATAATAATGATATTATTAATGAATGAACTTATTTTTAGTCACATTTATCTAGATGTTTAATTATGTTTTCTATTGGATTAAATGGCTCCTCCCTTTTTTGAGCCTTTTAACCTCTAGTTCTTTCTAACCTCCAGTTTCCCAGGTCCCATGTCTTCCTACCTAATGATTTTGTCCTTCATTTTCCTAGAGTATGTCCTGAAATATACAGATAGAATTTGTGGAAGTTCAAATTTCTTTTGTTCCCCCTTTTAAAAAAAATGACTAGTTATAACTGTGTATATTTCTGGAGTACAATGTGCTATTTTGATACATGTATATAATTTGGTATGATTAAATCAAGCTACTTAATATATCTATTACCTTGCTTACCTATCATTTTTTATGGTGAGGGATTTGAAATTTACTTTCTTAGTTATTTTGAAATAGATAATACATTTTATTGACGATGGACACCCTGGTGTGCCATAAATCTCATATCTATTCCTTTTGTTTATCTAAAACTTTGTATCCTTTAATAAGCAGCTTCCCTATTTCCTTCCTCTTCACCGCCAACCTCCTCTGCACCAAGCCTCTGGTAACCATTGTCTACTCTCTACTTCTACAAGTTCAACTTTATTAGATTCTGCATATAAACAAGAATACTTTTTCTATTTTTATCACAGTTTAGGCTGTTTCAACAGAATACCACAGACTGGGTGGCTTAATAAACAAGCATTTGTTACTCACATTTCTGGAGGTTGGAAGCCTGAGATCAGGGTAAAAGCATGGTTGAGTTCTGATGAGAGCCATCTTCTTGGTTTGAAGATGACCATGTTTTTTTCTGTGTCTTCACAGGGCAGAAAGAAAGCTGGCTAGCTCTCTGGCCTCCTCTTACAAGAATAGTAATTCTACTCATGAGAGTTCCACCTTCATGACCTAATTACGTCCAATGACCCACATTTAAATACCATCACACTGGGGATTAGATTGCATCATATGAACTTTGGGGTGACACCTTCTGCTTGTAACAATTCAGCATTCATTAACATGTTTTTATAGTTTTAGTTTTATATTTTTGTCTTTTAATTTCTTTAAGAGAATTAAGAGATTTACATACCATGGTTCTGTATTACAATACTCTATATTTGTCTATAGATTTGCCTTTATCAGAGGACTTTATTAGTTTGCTTTTGTGTTGCTTTCATGTATCTTTTCATTTCAACTTGAAGGACTCTCCTTAGCATTCCTTATAAGGCAGGTTGAGTGGTAATGAACTCACTCGGCTTTTGTTTTCTGAGAAAATCTTTTGTTTCTCTTTCATTTTTGAAAGATAGCTTTGCCACTATAGTATTCTTATTTGGTAGTTTTTTTCTTCCAGCACTTTAAATATACCATCCCACAAGATTTCCTAGCCTGCAAGGTGTTGGCTGAGAAATTCACTAATACTTTAACATAGGCTTGCTTGTGTGTGATGAGTTGCTTTTCTCTTGCTGTTTTCAAAATTTCCTTTTTGTCTTTGACAATTTGATCATAATGTGTCTTAGTGTAAACTACTTTGGGTTCATCCTATTTGGGATTCATTCATTCTTGAATATGACAGTCCATTTCCTTCTCCAGATTTGTAAAACTTGGGGCCATTATTTCTTTAAATAACTTTTATTTCCTGTTTTATCGCTCTTCCCCTTTCTTTGACTCTCATAATGTATATGGTTGTCCACTTGATGGTTTCCAATAAGTCCTTTATGCTTTCTTTAATTTTAAAATTATCTTTTCTTTTGCTCCTCTGATTGGTTAATTTTTAATGAACTGTCTTTAAATTTGCTGATTCTTTCTTTTGGTTGATCAAGTCTGTTGTTAAGATAATCTAGTGAGTTTTAAAATGCAGTTATTATATTCTTTAGCTCTAAAATTTCTGCTTAAACATGTTTCTCTCATTATTCTCGTTTTGCTTATGCATTATTTTTCTGAGCTCATTGAGCATCTTCATGATGGTTATTTTTAATCATTTGTCAGGTAATTCATTTACTTTTGTTTATTTACAGTTGGTTTCTTGAGGTATATTTTGTTGGTTTAATTCGATCATGTTTTTAACTGTTTTAAAATTCATGCATTTTGAAAAACAGCCAGCTCTCCCAGTCTTCATGGACTGGTTTCATACAGGAAAGATCTTTACCAATCAGCCCAGGTTGAGATTCTGAGGGCCTCTCATACCTTTTCTATGGATGTATCTTCTCTGGTTTGGTATGTGTAAATTCCCAATTAGAATGATTTGTTGGTTTCTCACCTCAGGACCTCATTCTGTCTTGCTCCCTCAGTTGCTTCTCTGCATCATTGCAGGTTCTCTGAAGGTGCTGCAACTCACACAGTTTTTTTTTTGTTGTTGTTCTCAGCAGCTCCCAGAATTCCAGATTATTCCAGGCTCCATGAATGCTCCAAGGCGGGCAAGACAGAAATTAAGAGTAAGTTCTATCAATGAGCTAAAAGGCCTCATATGATTGTATGCAAACTCTACTCTTAACATTTCCCCACTAAGGGAGAGGCTGCTATGCTGTATTGGCTTCTGTCTGTTGTACCACAGATCTCTGGGAGCAGCAGCAAGCCACCCAGTTCTCCCTTGTTCTCTTTGGTCCTTAGCAATCTAGGGAATGCCAAGCCTTATTCACATCCTGAGACAGGTGAGACAGAAACTAGTCCCTCAGGAAGCCCTCCAAAATGATAGAATGTTGGATACATTTTCCAATTCTTTCCCTCCTAAGGGCGATACTAGAAGTTAGGAATTTTCTTCTACGTTTTCTGTATGGAGCCGGAGGGGAGGAAGTATGGCAGTGAGCGTGTACTAGTCCAATCATTTGCCTTTATTCTGCATGGCCCTTAACCTGGCACCCTTTTCTGTCGCTAGTGAGAGTCATGCAAGGTGGAAACCTCAGAAAGCCTTCCACCCAAAAGTCTGAATAGTGGAAGTATGTTCCAGGTTTCTGTATCCCTCCTGAAGGAAAAGTTGAGAGCTGTTAATTGTCTCTTGGTCATGCTGTGCTGAGCCATTAGGAAGGACTATACCAAGTGAGTGCCATGAATTTTCTTACCAGGTTGATGCAGCTGGGTTCACACTTGCCTAAGGTGTAGAAGCCTCTTAGCTGATTTGTGGAGTTTGTTCATGTATAGTTGTTGAGTAGGTGCCTATATGGAAAAAGGAAGGTGTGGGGCTTCCTATTTCTCTATCCTGCTGATACCCTGTACTTTATATTTTTAAGGCACAGCATTGAATAAATATGCTTTAATTTGCTCTTACTATCTTATCATTTATATTCTCAGTGACATTATTTTTCCAGTATTTTCTCTTGTAAGCTAAAGAAAATTGTGTTAAATTATCACTCAGAAATCATTATTTTCTCCTTGCATTTCAAGATAGTTTTGATGTATACTTTTTGAAGTATTTATGATGACTTGGAAAGTCTTGTAGAGACTCAAATTACTGCCCTATACAGTAAGAAATTATACATTAGATATGATTTTATAGAATCAATGAGGAAGAAATGGCTTTTTCTAGTATTAATGTGGCAGTATGTATGAAATACCTGAAGGTTTCAGAAGTATTAGGACTGATTATTCTAATGAAAAGTACTTTGGTTGGTTGGAACGTCTTAGGCACACTGGTAGGTGAAAATAAGAGATATTTGAAAATCATTAAGGAAAATATTTTAAAAATTGATATAGGATATGGCAATTTACTAGATTTATGAAGGGCATAAATGATTGTTTCCTGTGCTAACATATTTTAGATGTAAAGACAGCAAAGTTGCTAGCAGCAATATATTTTCTTCAAAACAAGCTTTGCCTGCTTACTAAAACTTTATATAGTGCTATCCAATTAAAGGAATAAAGTGATTCTGAATTACATTTGAAATGTGAATGTTGCTCAGTAGGTATCAAATTTTTATCTAAGTTACAAATTCATAACTGGATTTCATCTTTCCTTTCATTGCAGTTTTGTTCTTGCCTGTTTGAATGACATATGATAATGTGATTAATTACTCTAATTTGTCTTCAGCAAATCTTAATTTCATAGTTGCAGGGTGTATAGGTCATCATCTCCTAACAGATATAAATCTAGTTAATAAACACATATGATACACTGAATTTACTATAATATAATAATCCATGCAATGAAATCAGGATGTAGCAAATTAAAACACAAATGCTTAAGTAACAGTACCAAAGATTTAGAATGATGCTCTTCTTTTAGGCTCTGCTTCAAAGTATATGTATTATCAGTAACTTTTTAGTATTCTCACCAGCCCAAGTTATCCTCACCATAACCTTTTGGCTACTTCAATTTCCTCCTAATTTGTATTTCTGCATCTACCTTTGCTATTCTTCCATCTGTTTTTAACATCAGAATGTTCCTTTTAAAACGTAAGTTATGTGATGTGTTTCTTCTCAAAGCCCTACAATGCCTCCCCATTTCTCTAAAATTAAGTTCTATTAATGAGCTAATAGGCCCCACATAACCCAACTCCCTACATTTTTCTGAATTCATTTCTTTGTTCCTTCTGCTACATCCCTACTTGTTCCCAAAGCATGCAAGGTAAACTTTGGCTGCAGAGTCTTTGTTATGCTTATTCTCTCTATCTGGAAATTACTTTCTCCAAATATTCATTAAGCTCACTTTCTCACTTTCTTACCCCTTTAAAATTTTTGCTCTGTCATCTTTCAATTTAACATTGTCACCCCCACCCGATCTCCTCATCTGCTTCATTATTTATTTTCCACAGCATTGGTCACTCTCTTCAATAATATAAAATGTATGTATTAATTTTGTTTGTTGATTTTAATCCATGTTGCCCATCTAAACTGTAAACTCTGGAAGGGGAGTAACCTGTGTTGTTTTTTCTTTTTTTAGTTCACTGATGTATTTCAAATACCTTGAATAATGTCTAGCACGTGGTAGCCATTCGTTAAATATTTAACAAATAAACAAATAAATGAAGCAACCACATATTACTCTTGAGGAGAAGGGAAAAAGGCAAAAAACAGGTATAAAAGGGTAAGTCTTTAGCTGTAACTGTACTTTATTCAGAGAGGGAGAGAGACAGCACGTGTGAGAGAGTGAGAGCAGACAGATATATGGTGACATGTTAACATATAACATCTTATTAACGGTATGCACATGTAGGGGTCTGTTCAAATATCACTTGTACTTTTAATATGCTTAATTTTTTATAATTAAAACTAAATATGAGAACAGCATTAAAATCTATAAGAAACCCAAAGATAATAGGCATTCATCAGTGTTAAGAAATTAATCAGTGGATTATATTATTGATTACTTTATTGATCAAGGGTATGTCTCAAATTTGACTGATGTTAAGAAATATTATAAATGTGTAGAAATATGTTCAAAAATCCTCAAAGCATTATTGCTTCTTTCATTACTATCACATTTTTTCTACACCTCTCTTATATAATATTCCTGGGTACCTATCCTGACAGTATCCTTCCCCTCAATATTATTACTTCAGTCTCTTGGGATGCACTGACTATAAACTTCTTGAAGGCAAGAGCTATGCCTCTTGCTTACTATTCTATTTTCGGTGAAATAAAATGTTCTCAGTATATGTCAAAGAATAAATACACATTGTATGAATAGATGAATAAACTTCAGCAAGATATGATATTATCTGTATCACAAAGGCAAAGTGTTGGAGCTGTGTTAGACTTTAAGGACAATACCTTTCTGTAGCAAAAATAACAAACATCCAAATGGTAGAATTTTGGACACCATGACAAGGAATACCATGGTGTTCAGGGGACTGAGGAATCTTTCAGGTGATCTCGTATCACACAAATTAGGTGACTATTTTCATCTACTTACATAACTGATTTTTCCAGCCGAAAGCAGGGATATAACTAGTGGATGCCAAATCACTATGGATTGTTCACAGGCTAGTTCAGTATCTACAGACTGAAGGTTGGTTTTTTGCTGGGTCATTTCTCCCCCTGTAAATCTAAAGTTGATTTTCCAGCCCTGAAAAAATTTTGACTTAAATAAATCTAGAATTGATGCATTGCTCTATTATTTTAGGTAGAATTTAGTGTGTCTGAAAATGCGCCTCCATTAGTGGCATCTGGTGATAACAATAATCATCTATTTGAAGGCCAGGCGCGGTGGCTGATGCCTGTAATCCCAGCACTGGGAGGCCGAGGCTGGCGGATCACTAGGTTAGGAGATCCAGAGCATCCTGGCTAACACGGTGAAACCCCGTATCTACTAAAAATACACAAAATTAGCCAGGCGGGCGTAGCTGGCGGGCGCCTGTAGTCCCAGCTACTCGGGAGGCTGAGGCAGGAGAATGGCGTAAACCCGGGAGGCGGAGCTTGAAGTGAGACGAGGATCGCGCCACTGCACTCCAGCTTGGGGGACAGAGTGAGACTCCGTTTCAAAAAAAAAAAAAAAAAAAAAAAAAAAAAAATCATCTATTTGAAAAGTGTTATAATGCTTAAAGTAGAAGACTTTAACTATTTTTTTAAATTTAAAATGTGTGATGACTCTAGGCTTTTTTGGTCTTTTACAGAAGTGATAGGAATCTCTTCTGTCCATAGAGAATGCCACTATCGAGATTGGCAATCACTCTCATTTTCTCTTTTGCTTTTAGTCTTCATGTTCATTTCTTCCTTGTCTTTCCTTATGTACTGAAAGAACATTTTCTGGAACAGTGGGCTCAAGAAGCTTTGTTTTCATCCTTAATGAAGTTGTGTTGTCTGGTTTCTCAGGAAATCACTGGAGGCTTTATAAATTTTGTTTTTTAATTTCAGATTTATAAAATCTGCTCCCTTTACTGTCTGACATAAAGATGTAGGTAAGAGGCTATCACTCTTTGAGCAAATGTGGTACAAATCAGGGTTAATATTTCTCTTTTCCTAAATTCCTCAGAGGAGATGGGGGCAAAGAGTGGAATTATAAAGTTCTAGTCATTTTCTGTACTTAAGGATTATTTGAAGATAACATTTGTTTAACTTTTAGAAGTGGACTTTGTCCTTTGCTATTTTACTGATGCAACCGGAGATAATTTAGAAAGTAATATTAAAGTAATAGTAAATATAAGACAACAATAGCTTTCCAACACAGCTGATGCCTTGAAGAATTCTCTCCTTGAACTTTGCTACTCATGAATCAACGAGCATTTGGTACATACCAGGCATTGTGCTGCATGTTTTATATACATAGTGTCAAACAATCCTTAAAAAGGTATCTTTTAGGAATTTCATGTGTGTTATTATCTCATTTCATAGGTGAAACTCAGGGAAAGTGAATAACTTGTCTAAGTTTGTTACTTTCTAACTAATAAGTAACAAAGCCCTGATTCTAGTCCAGTTTTTTTTTTTTTTGACTCTGAAGTTCACGCAGTTAATACTAAAAGGAATTGCCTTCTGTTTCCAACCACTTTCATCCCTCTTTTTATAAAAACCAATGGCGACCTATATTCTTTGGAAGGGAATTTGATGTCAGTTGGTCATAATATCACCAGAAAATTTAGTGATTAGGAAAATTTTAGGACATTAATTGATTATGTTGTTATCATCAAAAGTTTGATTTCATCACAGCTTAGCTAAGGAAAAAGGTGTCTTGAAAGAAAAGTTACTGAGATAGCATTTCTAAAATCACAATTATTTTGTGTTTCCTCAGTGGTTTTCATGGAAAATATTCTGTATAGTAAAAGAATACCATTTTAGATTTTCTCACTTCATGTGATAATTCTTTTTAGGAGCACAGGAAGTGAACATGATTAGCATTTGAAAATTTGTTGTTCTCAAGTACAAGTAAAAGCCTATACAACTTTAAATATTTACTATAGAATCATATTGGATCATAGTATTACTAAGGGGAAAATCCCCTTGAACCAAAATGTGTTATACAAACTATGCATCCTGACTCAGATGTTCTTATCTTTTGATAAATATATACCAAAAAGAATAAATTATAATTTTATCACATGAATAAAATTGATCTGAACCAAAGTGATCTCCAAACAGATTGAGTTTTATTATAGTATAAAAAGTATGCCCTCAGGTAGCATCACCTAAGGGGTAACTGAAGGCTTCAAGGTCCCCATATGTTTCTACATCTATTAAAATGCATAAAAGCCTTCCTTTATACTATTAAGTTATATTAGATTGTTGAGGAGAATTACTTTAAAACTTTAAATCTAATTTAGTTATTATTCATGAAACACTTATATTAATGATTTAGATTTTTGAAAATTCAATAGTACTTTTCACAAACTCGAGTCAGCTCATAGTAAGAGACACAATACACAAAGATTATTTTCCTGAGGGAAGTCGCATGTCTCAGTACTAGTAGCTTCTCTGAATAATGGGTGTGAGGTGGTCAAAGAGGAGTAGTCATGTAGAATACTTAATACTGACACACCGGGGCTATCACGGGGAGGGTGGAGAGGGAAGGGATTGCATTGGGAGTTATACCTGACGTAAATGACGAGTTGATGGGTGCTGACGAGTTGATGGGTGCTGACGAGTTGATGGGTGCAGCACACCAACATGGCTCAAGTATACATATGTAACAAACCTGCACGTTATGCACATGTACCCTAAAACTTAAAGTATAAAAAAAAAAAAATACTGACACAAAAGAACAGATCTAGAATCCACATTTTTTCTCTGGGGGTGGAAGATATTTTTTTGTACAGTCAGGAAGCCGTTATGTCTACCAAAGCCTGCCTTATCTCGACAGTATGGGTAGAACACAGAGGCTGAGAAAAATAGGAAATGCCTGGGCTGCTGAAATAGAGAGAAGCCATTCCTACTTAATAAGTAACTGACAGTAGAAAATTTATAAATTACATGTTGAAGGAATTGACACTTTTTATCAGTATCATTGGTGAAAATTCTACTTAAAGAATAACTTAAGTCTTAGCATTTACAAAGATAATGTTCTACAATTGAAAATCAATCACAGACCCAGATGATTGCAATGAGTATGACAAACTATTATAAATGGTGCTGGGTGCTATAGTGGAGATGAAGCATCAACCAGTCTGATGGAAATGTGAGGAAATAGAGAAATCTTTCTGGGGAAGCAACATCTGAGACAGATTTTGAGGTCTGAATAGAATTTATGTAGACAAAGAAGGAATGCATGTGTTTCAGACAAGTGGAATTTCCTGTGCCAAGTCAGAGAGGAATGAGAGGGCATGGTGCATTCAGATAAATGAAAGTTGCTCTGAAGGATGGGAGCATTTATTGAATGGAGGGGATTGGTGACGCACGAAGTCAGGGAGAAGACAAGGGTCGGATATGGAATGCTACATTAATGTGTTTGAATTATTTTCCTGAGAGTGACATGAGAGCTTATTAAAGAATTTTAAGTGAGGACATGACATAATTACATTTCTTGTTTTAGGAAAAGTATTCCAGAGTCAGAATTATTGAGAAGAATGTATTGTACAAGGTATAGGCCAATGTAGGAAGAAATCTTTTGGGTGTCTTGCAAAAATTGAAGAGTAAGGTGATGAAAGCGTGAAGATACAAAGGGTTAGGACAGAAATGAATAGAATGGAGGAAAACTGTATACATGTTAAAATGCTACATGTAAAAATTAATTCATTAAGTATTGAGGATTAGGAAAAAAGATTCTCAGAGGACTGGGTGGATATTGAGTGGTGCTCACTGAAATATGCAATGAGGGAACAGGCTATTGAGGTATAGGGAATGAAGGATTCAACTTGGAAGGTGTTGACTTGAATTGCTTGTGGCACATCTAGATGGAGATGCCCAGTAGCTATGATCCCTATAAGTGCTGTATTAGTGAGTGAGAGCTTCACTGAAAATATAGACTTGAGAGAGGCTTCATAGGTGTGAGTTAGGCAACTGAGAAGAATGAGAAGAAAATTAAACAGTCCTTTGCAAAAACTGAGGTAAAAGGGAGTTTGCTGGAAGAAGAAAAGTTGAGAAATTCACTGAAAAAAGACTACAAGGAAATTTGATTCCAGCTGACAGAAGGCTGTCTCTGTTTGCAGAATTCATATGTATTTTCTTTTTAATTTGCCAGTTTTAAACTGAAAGAACAAGAACTGAAAGTCAATTGATAGGTCATGAGTCACCAATTATCTGAATGTTAGTATTATGTTAACAATCTGAGTATATCAGCCAGCAAGCTTTTCAGGACCAGCAGATATTGCTGGGATTAAGAACATGAGGGTTTCCAGCTTCATCCACGCGGGGGGAGTGGGGAGGGATAGCATTAGGAGATATGCCTAATGTAAATGACAAGTTAATGGGTGCAGCACACCAACATGGCACATGTATACATATGTAACAAACTTGCATATTGTGCACATGTACCCTAGAACTTAAAGTGTATACACACACACACACACACACACACACACACACACATAAAAATAGAACATGAGGGGAGATGAGCACAAGATGAAGGGCCCATAAAAATGCTTTTAAAAAATGAACAACAGGAATTGCTAATAATTTAAGGGACAAGAAAAAGGAATGGAAGGCTTGGGGACTGATGGCAGTTCAAAGACTTAATTTCCCTTTGCATTAGCTCAGCAAAAAGAATCTGGGTGGTCCATCACCACACTCTTCCCTCTTGGGAGCAAACTACAGCCAAAGACATCTTGGTTGTTTGACCAAAAAAAAAAAAAAAAAAAAAAATATATATTAGTATATACACACACAACACATGTATAATACACACCATATATATAACATATATAATATATATACACATATACATATATATATATATACACATATATATATATATATTTGGAGAAATCTTGACATATTATCCTAATAAGCAAATTAGGGTAATATGTGTAATGTCTTAAATCTTTTTCCAATGTTATTAAATTGATGTAAATCCAAGTAATAGAAAGATGGAAATGTTTAAGATTGTGGCTAAAAAAACATATTAACAGCAATACATTATTCTAAATACCGAGGCTCAGTAAATTCTGAAAGCACATCTACAACTATAGAATAATAAAGAAATAATACAATAAGAGATAGGCCCAAATGCTAAATGCAGAAATCCCAAAGCAACATTATCCTCCAGTTGTCCTAAATAATGTGGTTTATGAGCAAAGAGCCAGCACCTACATTATAATCGCTGGCCATGAGTCAGCGATGACTGACTTTCTTCCTCTAACAGGGCCATGACCTTGGTCTGGATTAGTGGGAAATTAACACACTCGTCTTCTTGAAATTTTAAATACTTGAGCCTCAATCTACCAAATCAGGACATTCAGATTATTAAAAACCTTCAAGAGTTTTGAGAGTTCTTAGAAGATGTCTTAAACATGATGAAGAAAATATCTCCATCATCAATTTGATTAGTTATCTTGTGATACTACTAATTTTCCAATTGTCTCCTGCCTAGACTCCCACTCCCACTAAATGTAAAATTGTCACTACATTTGTCAGACACTACCAGGAACCTCCATAGCTTCTACAGAGTTCTGCAGTCTGACGCTGCAGGACATTGCCAACTCTTGCCAGTCTCATGCTCTGATGGGACACAGGAAGTGATCACTGGACTGTGTAATTTTCTTTTGTGAAAGAAGGAGAGATTGGCTTTCATTCTCTTGTGTTATATCCTGTTACAGGGTACTAAAACAGCATTCCTTGGGTACCAAAGTCCATTTATTCATGGAGCAAACATTTAAAGAATGTTTACTCAGTCCAGGCATAGTGCTTGGTGCTGGATATAAAATGGTTAGCAAAAGCACCCACGTTAGTAGAAGAGCCACACTTTACTCAAATAAGTCCAATAATCATGCACACAAGACCACAATCATGGGAAGAATTCTAAAGGAAAAGAAGAGACTACTATGAGATTTGAAGGATTAGTAAGCACTAGCTAAGCAATGTATGGATGCACAGAGTGGGAACAAGGGGTCCATTATCACAGCAAAAGAAATCACCCAAAGATTCTGTGCCAATTGGAGTATGAAGCTTCTCAGATCTGAAAAAATCGAGTGGGTAAATTGCAGAGAATGATGGAAAGAATGCTGCAATGTGATGCCTATAACAGCCAGAATATGCCTTGTTAAAGTCTGATGTCTTACTCAAGAGTAAAGTATTATAAGCTGGGTGGTGAGAGGAATAAGTATCCTTATCAAAGTAGTGAACTGCTATAGAGAGTTGATTAAAGACAGGCAAGATTTATGTGAAGACAGAGAAGACTTTGCTGTTTTATATAGAGTCCCCTCCCATCCCCTTTGCTCACATTCTCATTACCACTGATTTAGAATCTTAGAATCTAATCTGAGGAGGTGGCTGTGGTTGAAGATCAATCTAAGAAACAGCTTGTTGCAGTCAGATTTGTTCCTCTCCTCTGATTCTGGCTTTCTAATTGGGTCCACCTTTTTGTTCATGGCTCTGTAAGATGCACCTTATTAAAATTAACTTTAGATAGGACTCTTCCAGCAATTTACCAAAGATGCCTAGCCCTTTTTGTACCCCAACCCGTTACATTTCAGCTGGGATCCCCACTCTATCAGGACACAGAAAGTGCATCTTCTTCAGTGCTCAAAATCTCAGTGTCCTTAAAATATCCTCCATTGATGTATTAGCCCCTCAATTCAGAGAAGATAGCTCCTCTGATCATATGACTTCATCATTTCATCCCATAAATTGGGATGAAACCCCTTTCATTGAGTCTGTAACATCTAGATTAATGTACATGTTTTGTGGTTTCCATTATCACATCTGGTTAACAATACCAACTATAAAATTTAAAGGCAGAATAACATAGTGATTTCACTTCATGTTAGACAGATATGGGCACAAATTCTAGGTTAGGTGCTTACAACTCTGAAATCTTAGGCAAGTTTCTTCAATCGCTGATACTAAGTCTCTTCATTTGAAAAGTAGTGGTAGGCCAGGCACGGTGGCTCATGCCTATAGTCCTAGCACTTTGGGAGGTCAAGGCGGGTGGATTACGAGGTCAAGAGATCAGACCATCCTGGCCAACATGGTGAAACCCCATCTCTACTAAAAATACAAAAATTAGCCAGGCGTGGTGGCGGTCACCTATAATCCCAGCTACTTGGGAGGCTGAGGAAGGAAAATCGCTTGAACCTGGGAGGTGGAGGTTGTAGTGATCCAAGATTGTGCCACTGCACTCCAGCCTGGTGACATATTGAGACCTGCATAAAAAAAAAAAAAAAAAAAAAAGAAAGAAAGAAAGAAAGAAAAGGAAAGAAAGAAAATAGTTGTGTAGTAGTAGTAGTATATAATTTAACAAAAGAATTATGTAAAGTGTTTGGAAATGTACCTGAAATTTCACATACAAAAGTTATGATTATTGCTGTGTCATTGCTATTAATCAAATTTAATGGTCAATAGTACAGTATGATAAAGATTAAATGTATTTCTATAAAATCTTGCCTTTTTCTTTTCTTCATATTTAGTAAGAATTTATGCTCCTTTATATTAGCATTATCTTTTCTTAATAAGAGAATAGTAATCTCTTAATGAGATTATTTTACAAGGCTTCATAAAATGGAAAACTTAAGTTTTCATTCTAGTCCAAAAGCATATGGGAAAACAGTTTCAGAAGCTTTAAATATTAACAAGAGGAACACAGCATAATGATACAGGGAAGAAGTGAGAGCATGAATGCTCAGAATTGCTTTTAGTGGAAAAAAGCAGCCAGCATTTGTTGAGAGCTAAAGATTTTTTTTTAAATAGATATGAATTTAATTGGCAGGACTTGGCATCATTTACAGGAAAACATGTTTTATTTATTTCAGTTTAAATATATTTCAAACACTATTTTAAAATACAGTTCTGCCAAGTGATGGGGCAACTGTTAAGTGGTTCAGGATTTAATGCCCTAGTTAGCCTTTCACCTCTAAGGCCCTTGATCTACCTCTATGTAATTAAGCTCATACATTAAATTAGTTTTATGGGATAAGGGAGCCTCAAGTGGTATGGACATTAGATACTAGGAAGACATTTTGGATAATTGGCAGTTTCAGCTTGAAAACCACTTGGAGTGAGAATGAATGAGTGTTCAAGTTTACAAGGGCATCAGCAAAAATAAATACCAGTGATGAAATTGAACTCTTCCTTATGGTTTTTAATCAGGGCCAATCAGCAGTCAAATTATAAAGTAGATGAGAATGTCGTCATTGGAATTCCATCTCTATGAGTGTTTTCTCTCCCTCTTTTTTCTCAAATTATCACAAAGTTGGAATTCCAACTCAAGCTGACTCTTAAGTAATATGTTGTACTTCAAATTACAAAATGTTTTATTTCAAAAGCAGATATCTGGAAAGAATAAAAAAATGAATTTCTCATATGAAGTCATCACCACTCTGTAAGTAGGGGAACGTTTTGCATGTGTAGGAGGGCTTGAAATCATAGAATCAATATGACCTTGCCCAGGGTTCAAATGCCTTGGTGGGTTACATGTTTTGTGTTGCAACAATCTGACCCTTGGGTCCATCTCATAGTGATTACACTCTCATGGGTGTATTTTGGAGAGGATGAAAGGAGATATAAGGCTTGTAAAGTGTCTTGAATCATGTCTGACACAAAGCAAGCACCTCAGATTGTTGGTTTTGTGCTTACCTGACTCAACCCTTTCTTTGCTGAGTAGATCCTTTGCTCATTCTACAAAACAGGCATTGCCTTTAGAATCACATGCAGAAATATCAGAGATGGCTGTTTCATTTCCATGGGGATATTATTATAGAATTTTATATCTGAAAGTGGCTTTAGTTTGCAGGTAAGAAAGCAGGTTGAGAGAGAAAGTGTATTCTCCAAGGTCACAAATGTGGCAGTAGCAGTAGTCACAACTCCCAATTCAGCATGCTTCCTTTCCCTGAGCAGCAAGCAGGTGCTCAGTGACAAATACTTGTCAGCGATTGATTGATTAAGAATAGTAACTTTTTCCATCTGGATGTGTGTGTGTTGGGGGTCGCTGGAGTCTGAATCAGGGAGGAGGAACCTCACCGAAGTAGTTTCAGCCTACTTGGTTCCTAACTTTAGAAAAAATACTCCTTTAGCCAATGTTCTCAAAAGGATAATTGCATTGTATTCATAACCAATTCAAACTCATTTAAATAACGATTTATTTCCCATGTAAGAAGCATGGTGAGCATTTCCACTCCATCTTGAAATAATATTTTCATTTTCAAGTCTAAACATAGTAACTAGGGTAAAGTCTATCTAAACTTAGCCGCTAATAGCCCAGGCTGTTAAATTTGTCATTACAATAATTCTTTTTTCCTGAAAGAAAAATTATCACAGTGTAAGATGAAACAATCTTTTGTTAAGTAACCAAAGCTATTGCTTTTAGTCACATAATTTACAGAAAATAAAGAGGGCCATATAACATATCTTACCTTGTATTAGCAGATGACAGAGCCGCAAGGTATTACATGACCATTTCCAGTTAAAGGGATGGTAGGTGGTAGAGTTGGCAGCAATTACATTAGGTGGTGGGGTCTATAACCAGGAGGCTCTGCAATTATTTCCAAGGGGGATTGATATCCTTGTGAGGAAGAGGATGTGATGTGGTACAAAAAATATTGTCAATCATAATGTAAAAGTAAAATAAAGGAAAGTAAAAGGCTTTCTTGGTATTATTTCCTGACTCATTTGCCCTCTAAATGTGAGTGTAACATCACAATGAAATCATCCTCATATATAATGCTTTGTTCCTAGTTTCTTAAACTAGAATCATTAAACAAAATTAAAATACAATTGTAGACATTACCAGGAAGGAAGATAGTTTAGGAGGTCATCTAATTTGTCTCCTTAATTTATTGCTGGATCACATTTAAATCACACCAGGTGACTGAAACTTTCCTTAAAGTCAAATAGCTCTCATCTCTTGTGATAGTCTAGATCTGCTCATAGGGACATTTGACCAGTCAGCACATTGCTATGGGTGTCTGGATAAATATGAAGGAGGGTGTTCAAATGCAAATGTTGATCTGAGGGTCTAAGACTACTTTAGGGTTTTACACACTTTTAGATTATTTCCAAACTGACATTGGGGATGAGCATAATCTGTATGAGTTACGATTGTCCATCCCTATTTTCACATGACACTTTTTACACCATGAGTGGATATCAAACTCTGTATAATACAAGAAAAAATCATTTTCTCATAGTTGTCCGTATCAGCCTTAAATTCTTTGGTCTATTATAACATACTCTCTCACCCTTCCTCTCTGTAATAGACAAAGATGGGCTGTCCAGAGTCCGCTTCTGCCAAGAAGGATTTGCTGCCAAGTATAGGGAGTGCCATCATCAGGCAGTCTCCAACTCTCAAATCCTGCAAAGTTGGCTCCAGCTGGAGAATCACTTCATCTGGAGTTTCATCCCTTACAGGGCAGCTCGCATCCCTTGACTAAGCAAGGTAGAGGTATCACAATATCCAGCCATTTCTACCTGATGTGGTCATGTGAGGAAACCCTGATGGGGCAGTATTTACTCCAGAGCTGTCCACCACGTTGCCCCATTTTTTTTGTTCTGTCTGTATTTCAAATAAACTCCTTTCTCTGCAGAATCCCACACTGTCCCTCTTCCATTCACAGGGGCTGATACCCAATAAACAACTTGCACCTCAAACTTCATCTTAACATTTGCTCCTAGAGAACTCAACTTGTGACAGCACTCCCAGCTTACTTGTTCCACTGTCCTTCCATCTTACATACCTGATTAAATCCAACAATTTGCATACCTTTTACCTTCCCGCAAGCTGGTAAATGAGTCTGGAGAAAAACACACAACCATGCTGACTCACTCTAAATTCATGATCACCAATCTCAAAAGGGCAGACGACCCTGTCAACTGATCCTACTATGCTCCTGGGTGTGTACTCTGTGAAACTCTCTGCATTTTCTATTTCTATTTCTCTCTTAGTTTTAAAACATCAATGCCCTTGTTACTTTGCTTCATAATTTGGTTGGAAAGATCTAGAAGGCCTAGATTGGTGAGAAGGAAAAATACATCTGGCAACGCCTTTCTCCCTTTCCCCCATCAAATCTATAAAACTCTTCATCCAGACCAATGCTCTCTCCTTTTCCTTCAGTTAGGGAAGTGTCCTTATAATCTAAGTCATTTTGCTCCAATCTCATTAAACCTTCTCAAGGACTTCATTTCCGCAGTGTTCCTCTCTTTTCTGGTAACACCAGTTTTTCTCTATCTCCTGGCTCATTTACATCAGCATAACAATACACATAGTAGAGGCAGACTCGCATAAGGCAGGGCAACTCATAACAGGGCTTAAAAGTATAAACTTGACAGTCAGCCTGCCTTGCTTTAAACACTGGCCCCATCAGCCACCAGGTAAAGCACATTACCTGACCATTCTAAACCTCTCCTCTCTAGTCTGTAAAATGGAAATCTTAGTAGTCCTTACCTCATAGGGATTTTGTGAGGATTTGTAAATAAAAATCAGGGGATGTATTTATAATAGCCATTTGCACATAGTAACTACAAAACAAAGAGTTAGAATTAGTAGTGTTTATATCTCCCATCCCAAATAGCATGCAAATAAACTCAGAAAACCTTTTTAAACAAGTCTTCTAGATCCTAGAACATTTCTCTGTTCTCCTTTACATCAAAAATTATACATAACTCATACTTTACTCCCTCGTGTTCTGTTCTCTCCTCAATGAACTGTGAATGGGCTTCATTCTCCAGTATCTTTCTGAGTCTTTGAAAAGTGGCCAATTCACATGGCTAAATCCAGTTGCCATTTTTTCTGCCATTTTACATGTTCTCTCAGCATGTTTTGATGTAGTGACTATGGCATTTTAATTCAAACACTGTTTCCCCCTATTTATATAATGTCACAACTACTGGTTTTTCTTCCAGCTCACTGATGGCACCTTCTCTGATTCCTTTGTGAACTCCTCTTGTTCTATTTAACCTCTAACTATTGCTTCTTTAGGTTAATGTTGGGTTCTTTCTTCTACTTTTCCCTGATGACACAATTTTCCCAGGTGATCTCATCTGCCCTTGTGGCTTTAACTAGCATTCTGTGGACCGCTGACCTTCCAATTTAAGTTTCCTGCCCTGGTCTCCTTATTTAATACAAACATGCATATTCCAGCACTTACATGTTATCTCCACTGGATGGGCAAAACAAACTCTTCATTTTCCTTTCCACTTAAGCTTGTTTCTCCTCCAGTGTGCTCTATTTTAGTGAGTGGCAATACTTAGTTACTCAATCCCCAAGCAAAACAAATCGTGTGTATCATTTCCTTTATATCATACCTACAACAAGTTTTGTGTTTTCAAAACATAGCCCAAACAGTCTACTTCTCTGTATCTTTATCATGTCTATCCAAGACACTATCTTACTTGTCTAGAATCTTGGAAGAGCCTCCCAACTGGTTTTCTTTTTTTTTATTTCCCCTTGCCTCATTAAAATCCATGACCACCTAAGCAGTCATAAAGACTTTTAATGCAAATTAAATTATGTCACTTCCCTGCTTAAAATGCTCCAATGATATTCCATGCCAATAAAAATAACCTTTAAACATCTCACTTTCCTTTTAAAACTTCTTCCCTGCATTCCTTAGGCATATGTGATATTTTCTTTTTTTTTTTTTTTTTTTTTTGGAATAAAAAATTTCATTCGTATGGCCCTTGTACTTGCTTTTCTCTCTGCCTGGAGCATTCACTCTTCAGAACCTCATATAACTGACTATTGTTCATCATTTAGTTCTTAACTTCAACATTACTTTTTAATGAGGTTTTCTTTCCTTGGCCACCTATTCTGATGCTCCCCTTCCCCATTGTCATTATCAATCACATTATCCTTTGTATTTTAATTCTAGTGTTTGTCTTCATCTGTGATAATTCTATTCATTTGTTGCTATGGTTTGAATATGATTTGTCTCCACCTCAACTCATGTTGAGGCTTGGTCCCCAATGTGGTGGTATTGGGAGGTGGTTTCCTTTAAATTATGATTAAGTCATTAAGATGGATTAATGTCTGTCTCTGGAGAATGGGTAAGCACTGGAAAGAGAGAAGGTTATTCTGAAGCAGGTCAGCCTCCTTTGGCCCCAGTCTCTTATGTCTGTAGACACTTGCTGCTCCCCACATGCTTCTGCCATGTGATGCCATCTGCCAGGTCATGATACGCATGAGGCCTTCACCAGATGTGGCTGACAGATCTCAAGTTACCCAAAGTCCAGAACTGTGAGCTAAATAAACCTCTTTTCTTGATAAATTCCTCAGTCTCGAGTATTCTGATAGAGCAATAGAAAACAAACTAAGACATTTATTTTATCATTCATTGTCTATTTTTACTCACTAGAATGCAAGTTTCATGCTAACAGGGTCCTTGTCTGTCCTGTATATCAGCTTATCTCTGGCACACAGTAAAGGATCAAAAATTAGTTTTTAAATTAATAAACTCTAGTGCTTCCATGCCTTAGGCCTGATTCTCACTGCATCTAAATTCACCTCTCTTTGTCTTTATGTCAATGCTGCTTTCCTTCCTTCTGTTCCTCCAACTTTTCTCTTTTTTCCTCCCTCTCTCCCTTCCTTCCTTCTTCTCTCTTTTTCCTCCTTCTTTCTTTCTCTTTCCTTTCCCTCTTTCTCTTTTTTCTCCCTCCCTCTTCTTCCTCCCTCCCTCCCTCTTCTTCCTTCCTCTCCTTCCTGCCTTCCTTCTTTCCTTCCTTCCTCCCTTCTCTCCTCCCTCCCTTCCTTCTGTTCCTTCCTTCCTTCCTTCCTTCCTTCCTTCCTTCCTTCCTTCCTTCCTTCCTCCCTCCCTCCCTCCCTCCTTTCTTCCTTCCTTCCTTCCTTCCTTCCTTCCTTCCTTCCTTCCTTCTTTCCTCCCTTCCTTTCCTTCCCTCCTTTATTTTCTTTCTGACTTTTCCTCTGATACCTCCCCCTCCCAGGGTACAATATTCATACTTTATTTGCACTCCAGTTCATGGGCTTTTCCTACTAGAACGTTTCTGTAGGCAGCGCACCACCAATTTTGCTCTTTCCCAGAGACCCAGAGCTGGGCACTAACTCCAGTGGCTTGAGGTAATGGCCTTTATTTTGTGCATCCACAGAGCATTACAATGTCAAGAAGACATCTCTTCTGGTTGGGAAAAGAGCTAGTTAATGAGGGGTGATGCTGTCTTCCTACTAGCTTTTAACTGAAACAATGTTTATATTTTGAGAACTCGGCATATTCACGTGGTTAAAAAAGGAACTCATATATGTTGGTCATTTGCTTAGAAAACTATTGTTTAGGTACATTGCTTTCAAAGTTCTTGTGCCTAAAATTTTTGCAGTGGATCCTAAAATGGCATAATCTATTCTGAAACAGCTTATTTCTGAGTGATAACTTTTCCATAGGTTTGTCTAATATTTACCTGGCCAATTCAATAATATTTGCTTCTCAACAGCATTTAAATAACATTCATTATTTGAATTTAGAATCAAAGAAATCCAGTGAGAAAAACTTTACCACATATATGATCTCCTTAAACAAGTTTCATTGACCATTACATCTGGCCTTTTCTCACAGTCAATTACATGTATATCAGAAAGACGGAATTCAGGTTCTAACTGCTCAAGGCTTCAGGTACAGTGGTTCAACACTGATTTTCCAGGAATCAGAGGCCTCAGATAGCAGTATTCTCTTTTCCATGGCTTCTATTTCTAATGTGCAGGATTATTCTTTTGTGAGTTCCTTGGAGGTTCTTTTTTGCTTGCCATAAATACTGTTGAGACCTCATGTGTGATTATTTAGTGCCCAGTTGTGGTAATACCCTTGTATTTAACCCTTCATACCTGGGCAGCTCACTATGTTTTGCTTCTTCAACTGTGATACCTCCCACCACTGTGGTTTTCAAAGTGGAGGTCAGCTTGTCTACCTGAAGATGATGTTTATCATCATTCCTTCTTCTTCAGGTTGGGAAAACAGCCATTTTCCCCAATAACGGGATAGGTACTTCATTTGCCATGTGCTTTTTTGTCAGGAAAGATTAGCACCTGGGGAAGATACACAAAAGCAGGTCCTCTGGGGAAAACCAAACAGATGTGAACTCAGTTATCATTTTAACTGACGGTTGGCCAAAGCAGACCTGCATAACCCCAACTGTACTGACAACAATACTACTTTTTATCATTATAAAAATTAAATTATTAAAAATTCACAGTGTGCCAGACAATATGCTGTATATGTTACATGCATGATTTCATTTAATTCTCAAACAATCCTATGAGTAGATTCCATTATTATCCACTCTACTTTGCAGATGAGGATCGTAAGCACAGAAAGGTTAAGTGTCTTGGCCTTTATCATACAATTGGTGATGTTAGAGACAGGATTCCAATACAGATGATGACTCTGCAATCCATGCTTAATCACTCCAGTATTCCCCCATGTTGTGTCATTCCTTCCAACAATGTCCTTGGCTCTCCTTTCCTACAGGATTATAGCTGGTGCACCTTCAAAGTTATATTTAAATTCTTTCCTGCATGTCCATTGTGGGTCAACTTGTCTTTGTTAACAGAGAATCTAGGTGATATTTAATAGACCATGGTGATCAGAATAGTAGAGTTAGTTTTTTGGGATAACAATATTGATCTTGAAAAATACTTATTGACCACATGCCACGTACTGTGCTAAGAATGCCACACAAACTTGTGTATATTCTTCCAACAATACTGAGATGTAAATGTTATTACATTCAATTTAAAAATAAATAAATTTAGGCCTAGAGAGTTAAGTGGTTTATCTAGTCTTGCAAAGATGGTAAGTAAGTGCAAGTGAAATTTGTATAGAGGTAAGTCAGCATCCTAAATCTATGTTATTTCTACTTCATTAGAGAGGAGTGTCTGAAAAAGATGGTGCTAAAGAATAATTTGAAATTATGGGATGCCTAGTAGATGGAATCTGTAAAACAGCTGTAATAATGCATCCAAAGGTATCATGGGAAGAAGAACAGGTATCAACTGCTTTTCTGGGAAAGCTGTTGGTCATGACTTTGTTGCCTGCCATAGGACTGGGTAAGAATGGTTAGTTGAGGACATTTTATCACACTGGTTTACTGTGTATTACTGTTTCTCTTATTATTTATTAAGTTATGCATCTTTTAACAATGTTTACAAACTACTGAATATTTCCCTCAATTCAGCAATTATATACAAAGCACATTTGCAGGATATCGCACAGGATAGAAAGCATGACACAAAAATAAATGTAAGAGATTTAAAGCTGGGAGTATCCAGGTTAAAATTCTGCTTTCTCCACATAATGTGCAACCTGAGGCATGATACTTAATACCTTACAGTCTCAATTTTCTCATTTTTAAAGGAGCATAATATCTACCTCATAGGGCTGTGGTGAGGATTAGAGTATCTTAGCTTGGCACTTAGAATCTAATGGGAATTAAATGCCTTCCTTCTCATTTTTTTTTCTTTTACAGAAAACACAATACAAAGAGCAAATAAGACAGTTTAGAAAATTATTGTAATGATTCATAGGAAAGGTAAAAAAATCAGTATGTTTCATTTCCTGATGGACTGAGATAGTAGACAAATAAATAAAAAAATGGAAATAAAATAGGATAAAAACACAATACTATAATCATGCAATGGGATACTACTCAGCAATAAAAAGGAATAAACTATTACCATAACTAATAACAGAGAAGAACCTCAAAAATATACTGAACAAAAGAAACCAGGCACAATAGAGTACACACTGTGAGATTCCACTTACATGAAGTTCCAGAATAGGCAAAAGTCTTGTGAATAGAAGTCACAATAGTGGCTGTTTCTCAGGTGGAGGGCCCTGCTGGAAAGAGGCATGGGGACATTTTTCGTGCTAGTGATAATGTTCTACACCTTAGTTAGGGTTGCCTGAATCAAAACTCTATAAGCTGGACACCTAAAATCCATACATTTTCTCCATGCAAATTATAATGCAATTTAGAAAAATGTGTCTATGCAGGTTTAAAAGGGGAAGAAAGTAAATGTATTTGAGGGAATAAGGAAAGTTCAAAAGAAGTGCTCCTGTAGGAGCTGTAATGATCAAAACCTAAGTGGAAGTGATGGGGAGGACATTTCGAGTAAGGGAACAATAGTGAGGACATGCAGGAAAAAAAGAATGGGGAGAGGAAGTGGGAGAAGATGCTGAGGTGATAGTGGGGCCAGATTGCAGGAGGCTTTATATACCAGTTTGAGAGGTATTTGGCAAAATGAGACCACAGAAAATTTTCATTGTGGGAGATTGGTATACTTAAAATAATGCCTTAGAAAAATTATTCTGGCAGTTACCTGTCAATTAAATAGAAGGTAGAAGAAACAGAGACATTGGGGTACTTAGAGGAAACAGTAGAAGAAAGACTGTTATAGGAGAACCTATGTCATGCTATTTAGAAGAAAGGAAAGTGTTACTCATGGCCTAAAAGATTTTGTTGTTGTTGTTGGCAAAACTAGCAAGTGTTTCCTTTATAGCTTTAACCTCCTTTTCTTTTTTTTTTTTTCTTTCTTTCCTTTTTTTTTTTTTTTTTGATGGGGTCTTGCTCTGTCATCAGACTGGAGTACAGTGGTGCAATCTCGGCTCACTGCAACTTCTGCCTCCCGGGTTCAAGTGATTCTCCTGCCTCAGCTTCCCAAGTAACTGGGACTACAGGCACGCACCACCACGCCCAGCTAATTTTTGTATTTTTAGTAGAGACAGGGTTTCACATGTTGGCCAGGATGGTCTCGATCTCTTGGCCTCGTGATCTGCCCACCTCAGCCTCCCAAAGTGCTGGGATTACAGGCATGAGCCACTGCACCCGGCCTTAACCTCCTTTTCAATTTGCAAGATAACAAGTATGTCAATGGCTTTAGCTGGTTTTATTTGACCACATTGACAGCTATCATTTTTGAAGTCTAAAAAAGAAAACATATCCTCCAACATGTGGTGATGCAGAGTTGCTACTAGACGTCTAGCTAGATGACTGCTTAGAGATCTCAGAAGGTAGTATTTTTTGCTGATAAAGTTGCTATATACCAGGGTTTGGACAATACCTGCTCATAAGCTCCTAAATTTTTAAAAATATATATATGAGACTATGAGACATGATCAGACATGAGTATCCTGACTCATGTTAACTAATCGCACAAAAGATTGATGTACAAACAAGAAAACCACTGATAAAAGTATAATTAAGGGCACAACCCCAAACAGGGTACATATTGATTGGGTGGGAACAAAAAATAGGGAAGTTTTAGAATTCTTCCAAGTAATAAAAGCACACTATGGAAACTGAAGTTACTATTCTCCTTGCAGCTAATGTATAAGCACTTTATGCTCTCCACTGAGGCTCACTGCAGACTTTGAATAAGAAGCTAGTGATACAGGAACACGAATTGTGCAAAATCCATTCAGAGTATCAGAATTTTGTGGCAGCTACATCCTGTGTGCAAACGCAGCAGATTTAGTGTTCTTGTCAAATGCCCTGCATCAGTGACGTGTGCAGTGAGAGCTAAGAGTCTATTCCATGAGACAATGGCAACAGTGCTGTCTTCATTTGATCAGTTTTGCAAATTTGCTTGCATTCCTGCCCACAGCACCACCAACTATCCATAAGGCTGTCTGTCAGTATGCAATGATCTCTCTTTATGAACTTACATGGGAGAATGGGGGAGAGTGGACTGTTAGTAAAGGTGTAAAGAGTTTCTCTGAAGTAGCTAGATTTTATACCTTCAGAAAAATCAGGAATGCATACGGTTTTAAAGCTTAAATAACCTTTGGAGACAATTTCTTATAACTCTTATTACACTTGTTAGAATCTGAGTTTCACCAGGACAAGGAACTGTATGTTAATGATTCATCTTTATCTTCCCACTTGCCTGATGCTGTGACAGGCATGGGAGAATACTCAATAAATGTGTTTCGATAAATAAACCATCTAGTTTCTGCAAGACAAGGACCTGGCTAAATGATTTTCTGCCAGACCTTATCCCTCTAACAGGTGTGGCTGGCTTCATTAACTGTTCAAGCTAATGTCTCCTTTCCAGCATCTCTTATATATTATCTCAAAACTCTCTCTAGACAAAATTGATAGGAGTTGATATAGGGATTAAGAAAGTTGCCATTTCTGAAATCCAATATTGTACATAGAGATGAGAATACTGAGATATATGATGTTAAACATTTTGAATTATTTATCCTTAGACCAGTAATGGGAAAGTTTATTATAATAACTATAACAAATTTGCTAATAAATTTAAATATCTAAACCAACATATCTGGAGGTCAAAGGAAACAGTATTTTCAAGTGATTTTACAATTAATTTTTAAATTGCAGACTCTCCTTGGATGGTCTATCAAGTTTTGGTCTACCAAGTTTACAATTTTCTCTTCTCTGGGAACTGACATCATTTTTCAGATAACATGCATACATGCTTGTGCAATGTAACCGCTGACCCCTGGCTGTTTTTAACTGGAGAAGTGATGGACACCTACCAAAAGCTGGGCCAATCATATTTTAGGGTCTTGGAAGTTTATGCTATGAAGAAAAGCTGGGAGTTGAGTTGTGCAACTGGTAGTTTTAGAGGGTAAGCTCTTAAAGCCTTCTAGTGCAATGGTCCCAACCTTTTTGGCACCAGGGACTGGTTTTGTGGAAGACAAATGTTCCATGGAGTGAGGGAGGGGATGTGGGAGGGATGGTTTCAGAGTAATTCAAGCACATTGCATTTATTGTACACTTTATTTCTGTTATTGCATTGTAATATATAATGGAAGAATTATACAATTTTCCATAATGTAGAATCAGTGGGAACCCTGAGCTTGTTTCCCTGCAACTAAATTGTCCCATCTGGGAGTGATGGGAGACAGTGACAGATCATCAGGGATTCGATTTTCATAAGAAACATGCAACCTAGATCCCTTGCATGCACAGTTCACAACAGGATTCGTGCTTCTATGAGAATCTAATGCTACTTCTGATCTGATAGGAGGTAGAGCTCAGGCAATAATGCGAGCATTAGGTAGCAGCTGTAAATGCAGGTGAAGCTTTGCTCACTTGCCTGCTGCTCACCTCCTGCTGTGCAGCCTGGTTCCTAACAGGCGATGAGCCACTGTGGTCCTGGGGGTTGGGGACACCTGTTCTAGTGGATTATCTGGGGGTGTCTAATTCTCCATCTTCCCTGAGTTCTTGTTGCTCAGCATTTTTCGAGATTACATGATATCCCTCACAATAAGTTTCTTTTCCCCCCTTAAACTTCATTGAATAATTTCATTGCTTATACTTCTCTCAAACTGAGCAACTCATATATTTAAAAACTGTTTACTTTCTTGTTTTTTATCCCATCTCACTGACACCTCTCTTATGTTTCCTACTCATCTACATTACTTCTTAATGCAGACTTTTTTGGGCTAATCTTTGAACCCCTTCTCTTTGATATCTGAACTTTCTTCCTTGGTAGTGTCATACAGTCTCATGATTTTTAATAATATCTATGTGAGGATGATTCTACAGTTTATATTTGTATTCCAAACCTCTCCCTTAACCTCCAGACTCATATATCCCAATGCCAGTTCATTCTCTCCATTGCTAAGTTCAGAATACATGTCGATTGTAACATTTCCAAAAACAGACTTTCAGTGTATTTCCCATAGGTCTTCCCATATGGTTACTAATAATTCCATCTACTTGGAATGATCCACACTGCTGCTCTTTCTCTGAAACCCTGTATCCAAAGTGTCAACAATTTCTTTGTGGCTGCCTTGAAGATACACCCTGACTCTGACCACTTCTTACCACTTCACTGTTTTTACTCTTAGTGCATTCTAGCATCATCTCTTGCCTGGTTTTTCCAATAGTCTTTTTTTTTTTCTTTCTTGTTTCTGTTCAGGCTACCCAGCAAAGCAGCTAAGATAGGTTTACTATTATGTGCAAAACGGACATGAGCTTTGGCAATCTATTATTCATAACAATGGTTAATATCTACACAATGCGTACAAGATGGTAAGCATTATTCTACATATTTAAATCTAAAAAGTAATTCATTTTATCTGCATAGTAACTCATTGAGTCAGGTGCTCATTATTATCTATTTAATCATGAGCAAACTGAGGTCCAGAAAAACATAATTTGCTCAAATCACTAATTTAGGAAATGGCAAATAAAAGATTTCAATCAAGTTAAATTGACTCAGAGAATGCCGTTGACCACTGTGAGATTCAAGGGTCATTCTACTATTTCTGAACCCTAATTCAAAAACTGCAATGTTAGTAAACACACACATACACACATACACACACGTACGTACATGTATATATTCTCAGATTTCTCACTAGGAAATAAAATTCTAATACTACTATTGATATTGTCAAAATTTACTAATTGAACATCTGAGTGTCAGACAATTTACCAGACCTTAAAAATATTCCCTAATCCTCAAAAAAACAAAGAAAAAGTGGGTAATTTTAATCCTATTTTATAGAAAGGAAATCTAAGGACTGGAGAGACTAAGTAACACACTGATGACCTTTATAGGCACTTAATAAATATTAGATATATGTAGTGATAAATCCTAATACATTTATCCATATTTATAAATACACAAATATGCATTACTTGGCTTCATTCTACATATACTCTGAAGCATCTATTGAGTAGTGGCTTGGTGGATCCACTGGTAAATGATGACTTTTTTCTCACGGACTTCTCAAAGTCTATGAATTCAAATTTATATTCCTGGCAAAATTAACCCAGATTAACTGAAGGGATCCTTGGGGTTGCTTGAGAATTGTAACCCCATGAAATGTGAAATATGTTCATGACAAGGATTCACTGTGCTGTGCTTTTCTGGGCTATGACTATCCCTCTCCACCACTTTGGCCGGAGATGTATGTAATAACTGGCTTTTTCTGCCTTTGCTTTTCCACCCCTATCGGTCCATAGGAAATAATCCATTTTGAAAAGATGACGAACGAGAGGCCTTTGAATAAGTTAGCATAAATAAACGAAACCAAAACGTGATGAGTATTGATAATAAGGACTCAGTTGGATTTAACATAAGATGAAGCAACATCCAGAATATGAGGAAATTGGGCTAGGGCATCTCTCTTGTTTCTCAGAAATCACAGCAGCTCATGTCAGCCATTTACTGACACTAAATACCTTCTTTCAGGAAAAGTATCAAATGTAGCCAGCATTTTACACGTGTACTATTTTCTTATTTTAAAAATCCATAGCCCTCTTAAGAAATAAAATTAATATTAAATATTCCATTGGCTGAATCCCATGCAGACACTAATGGGAATCTGAAGGGAGCCTTTCTTTGGGTAAGCAGTCTTGAGTGATTTTTTTTTTCTTTTAGTAACATTAAAACATATGGATCTGGTTCTCCTCTCTTTCTCTTCTATGTATCTATCTTATCTGAATATGATAAGATAAAATATGAATGTATATGTTTAGAAAATTCATGAAAAAGTGGACAGTAGGGTCCACTTCTAAAAAAAACTCATCATCCTGCAGCTATAATATAAATTAAAGCAAGCATCAACATTAAATATGAACTCCATTGTAATGG
This sequence comes from Rhinopithecus bieti, assembly GCF_001698545.2. Classification (NCBI taxonomy): domain Eukaryota; kingdom Metazoa; phylum Chordata; class Mammalia; order Primates; family Cercopithecidae; genus Rhinopithecus; species Rhinopithecus bieti. The sequence goes on along the minus strand of NW_016803776.1, from coordinate 2,055,599 downwards.
TATATTGCCTGCTAACTTCATCTCTCATCTCTGCTAGTTCACCCTATTATTTGTAGTTCCTCCCTTGTATTTATTTCATCAATATTATTAATCATTGTCATTAATTATCCATTGTAACTAATAACTATTAAGAAACAACCAGACAGTGCTAGTTCCTTCCCAGCTTGCAAGCCACCTTGATATTTCCATCTTTTATGCTGTACATAAGTCTAACCAGACTTTCTGACTTTTTTTCAAAGCTCTTTAGTGCCAAAGGTAACAATTATCCGCAGTAAATTTTGTCCTTTCTCTGATAGACTATTTTTTAAATTAATCAAGTGTTAATTTCAACTACTTTCTGTTATTCTGAGTTACAGGCAACTCTACTCAAGTTAATGTCCCCTATCAATTGTATGAGCATACTTTTATCATTTTATTGAGTTCACAATCAAATATAAAATAATTGCATGTGTTATAGGAGCATTTGCTTTCAAAGAAGAGTCAGAGAATATTCCTTTATACAATTATCTTTTTATGTCATACTCACAATTCAGCATCAAAACCAGATTAACCTACCTTCATCAAGTTCCTCACGAACTAATCTTGCTAATGTGCCAAAGATTAAAATACTGTACTTGTAAATTCTAATAAGTAGTGTAACTTTTTATAAAACTAGATAATTGCCTCTGCTATAATACCAAGTTTGTTAGTGCTCCAATTTTATAGGAAACAGTCAATGGAACTAGGTAGAAATAGGTTGCTATTTTGGCAGTGGACATGATGGTTGACTTCAATCATTCAGAATGATATTTCACAAATGAAGGAATGGTCTTATTCTGCATTGTCATAAAGAGCAGAACTGATACTAAGTAGTGACAGACACATGACAGTAGAATTATTTCATTACCCCTTGACTTGTTTCAGAAAAAGTTTCAAGAAATATATGAAGAACATAGATTTCTCAGAATATAGTATAATAAGTATATGTGGTTAGTTTTTTGTCAATAAAGACACCCAAGAGGTCACATGAAGAGTACTTGCTGAGAGTTTTTTTAGGGAAAAATATCAAGCTTCAAGATGACAGTTTTACTAAATAGCCTGCGTGGTTCCTTGTAACCCTAGTAACCCATGATTCTATGAAGTATATCATTTAGATTTCTTACTTTCTATTTTCTCCCATTTACTCTTTACCTTTTGTGATCTGGCTCCATTAATTACTGGTCAACTGAATTCTCTCAGCAAAGAAACTATGCTAGATGGCACTAATGATCCTAATTCTTCACTCATCCTATAGCTGTACTCTGTACCATATGACTTTGCAGTTTCTACCACTATTTCCCTGCCTTTTGACTTTGAGTTTGACCATGTGGATTACTTTTGTTGATGTGATATTAGCAGGCATGGCATTAAAAAAAATCTTAAAAATTTCTGTGTGACTGAACTTACCTTCTCGTGCCCCTGATTTTTTCATGAGAATGACATTTCTGGGATAGTCTACTGGTCCCAGGAGAAAGAAGAAAGATGCATAGTGCAGGTTGGAACCATCCCTACTGGATCTGACCTAATCAAGTGTTGCAAAGCTACATTTCCTGAAAATAAAGTAGCTGACTGATACAAAAGTTGGTACCTGAAAGTGAAATGTTGCTGCATTAAATACTTAAAATTTGTGGCATGAGTTTGAGAACTAGCTAGTGTTAGAACAAGCCAGTGGGCCGGGTGAGGTGGCTCAGGCCTATAATCCCAGTACTTTGGGAGGCCAAGGCAGGAGGATCACCTGAGGTCAGGAGTTTGAGACCAGCCTGGCCAACATGGCGAAACCCCGTCTGTACTAAAAACACAAAAATTAACCAGTCATGGTGGCAGGCACCTGTCATCCCAGCTATTCAGGAAGCTAAGGCAGGAGAATCACTTGAACCTGGGAGGCAGAGGTTGCAGTGCCAAGATCATACCACTGCACTCCAGCCAGGGTGACAAGACAGAGACTCTCTCTCAAAAAAAAAAAAAAAAAAAAGAACTAACCAGTGATATTCCCTCATCACTAGGTCAGTGATGAAGGAACAATTAGAAGAGGCTGGGTAAATGGCAATCCATGTAAAATAGTGATAAAATTAGTAATAGTGTCTGTTACAATAACTGGGAAGATAGTACATGTATTTAATGGATTTTTGTACTTGGCTGAGTAAACTCTAAGCAAAATGTTGAAGTATACTCTTGTTTCTTTTATTGTGTTTGATATACTACTTTAAGAAAGAGATGAGCTTAGAAAAATGCTAATTAGATTGTAGCAAAATTTGGTGGGAATGTAAAGTTTATAACCTGTTGGGATGGAAAGTAAAAGAGGTTCTTATCTCCAACTCTTCTAGATAACAAAAGAAACTTCAATTCTAATAAATTCTGGGGCTGAAGATTAAATCTAGAAAATAGCTGATGTATACATGGTCTCAGAATACAGACTAACAACATGATATGACTGTAGGTCCTTTTGATAAGACTTCTGAAAAATTTACAGTGATATCTAGTAGATATTATAATCACACAGCAGCCTAATATGCCCCAAATACTGTAATTAAGCCTAAGCTGTATTATCCTATGTGGTAGCCACTAGCCCACATAGCTGTTTAAATTAGAATTAATTAAAATTTAAAATTTAGTTCATTACTCATATTAACTATATTTCAAGTACTTAGTAGCCACATGTGACTAGTAACTCTCTTATTGGACATCACCAATAAAGGAATTTCCATTATTCTAGAAAGTCTTACTAGACAGCCCTGGCAGAGCTGTCTAATAAAAAGCCACTAAATGTTTCAAACCATTCAGTTACCATATTTGCTACTGTATTAAGCCATTCTTGCCCTGCTATAAAGAAATACCTGAGACTAGGTAATTTATTAGAAAAGAGATTTAATTGGCTTATTATTCTGCAGGCTGTATAAGAAGCATAGTGGCATCTGCTTCTGAGGAAGCCTCAGGAAGCTTCCAATCACAGCAGGGGAGTGGGCACATCGCATGGCAAGAACAGAAGCCAGAAAGAGAGAGATTGGCCATTGGGGGATTGTTATACCACATACCCTATTATAATTACCAGATCTCAAGAGAACTCATTCACTGTTGAGAAGGCAGGACCAACCTATTAGGGATTCACCTTCATGATCCAAACACCCCACACCAGACCTCACTTCCAGGATTGGAGATTCCCCTGGGCACTTCCCTAGTAGAGGTTCTCTATGGGGCTCCACCCCTGCAGCAGGCTTTCAGCTGGGCACCCAGGCTTTTTCATACATCCTCTGAAATCTAGGTGGAGGTTGCTAAGCCTCATTCACTCTGCAGGCTCACTCCTGCAGACTCAACACCAGGTGGATGCCAGGAAGGCTCCCTCTGGAGTGGCAGCCTGCACTGTACTTGGGACCCTTTGAGCTGGAGTGGCTGGAATGTGGGGAGCATTATGTGCAGGGCAGCAGGGCCCCGGGCCTGACCATGAAACCATTCTTCTCTCTTTCACCTTTGGGCATATGATGGGAGGGGCTGCCTCAAAGTTCTCTGAATGGCTTCAAGGCCTTTTACCCATCGTCCTGGATATTAGTACTCGACACCCCTTTAGTTATACTAATATCTCTAGCAAGTCGTTGCTCCACAGCCTGCTTGAATTTCTCTCCTGAAAAAACTTTTTATTTCTCTGCCATATGGCCAGACTATAAATTTTCCAAACTTTTATACTGTGCTTCCTTTCTAAATATAGTTTCCAACTTTAGGTCATTCCTTTAGTCCCACATCTGAGCATAGATTGTTAGAAGCAGCAAGACCACTTCTTGAACACTTTGCTGTTTAGAAATTTCTTCCACCAGATACCCTAAATCATCACTCTCAAGTTAAAAATTCCTCAGATCCTTAGGGCATAAACAGAGTGCGGCCAAACTCTTTGTTAATACATAACACATGTGACCTTTGCTCCAGTTCCTAGTAAGTTCCTCATTTCAATCTGAGACCTTGACAGTCTGGACTTCGTTGTCCATATCACCATCAGCATTTTGGATGCAACTATTTAACTAGTCTCTAAGAAGTTCCAAACTTTCCCTCATCTTCCTATCTTCTTCTGAGTTCTCCAAACTCTTCCAACCTCTGCCTGTTACCCAGTTCCAAAGTCACCTCAACATCATCAAGTATCTTTATATCAAAGCCCCACTCCCTACTCTTTGGTACCGTTTTTCTTTTCTTTTTTCTTTTCTTTTCTTTACTTTTTTCTTTCCTTTCCTTTTCTCTTTTCTCTTTTTTCTCTTCTCTTCGTTTCCTTCCTTCCTTCCTTTTTTATTTTTTTGTTTGAGACAGGGTCTTGCTCTGTCACTCAGGCTGGAGTGTGGTGGCTCAGTCACAGCTCACTGTAGCCTTGACCTCCCAGGCCCCAGCGATCCTCCCACCTCCGCTTCCTGAGTAGTTGGGACTACATTCTGTTAATTTTTGTCTTTTTTTTTTTTTTTTTTTTTTTGAGATGGAGTTTTGCCATGTTGTCCAGTCTGATCCCAAACTCCTGAGTTCCAGCAGTCTACCTGTCTTGGCTTTCAAAAGTGCTGAAGTTACAGGCATTGAGCCACTGTACCAGACCCAATTTTCTGTATTATGCTATTCTTGCCCTGTTATAAAGAAATACCTGAGACTGGATAATTTAGAATAAAATAGATTTAATTGGCTCACAGTTCTGCAGGCTGTACAAGAATCATAGTGGGATGTACTTCTGGGGAGGTGTCAGGAAGCTTCTAAGCATGGCAGAAGGCAAAGGGGAAGCAGGCACATCACATCACAAGAATGAGAACAAGAGAAAGAGAGTGGGGTGGGGGAGGTGCCACACAGTTTTAAATGACCAAATCTTATGAGAATGCACTCACTATAGTGAAGACAGCATCAAGCCATGAGGGATTCACCTCCATGATCCAAACACCTCCCACCAGGCCCCATCTCTTGCATTGGAGATTACAATTCAACCTGAGATTTGGGGATGGACAAATATTCAAACTATATCAACTACCATTCTGGACTAAAATATACTAAGACTAAATGTGAGAAGATCATTGGGCACCCAAATTCCTTCAAGCAGGTAATTGCTCACCCATCAGAGATGACTTATCTTTCAGTGCCCTCCTTGTACATAGTCAAAGAAGTGAGATGAAAAAGAAGCATACTTCAGAGGTCAGAGATGTAAGCAAGGGAGAACAATGTGCAGGGGAGCCATACCTGATGCCTAGTACAGAACTGATGCCTAGTAAAGAAATAGGAGAACCAGACTATATTTTTGCAGTGTGACTTTAGAATTGTGGTAGTCTAATGGCTTCTATTTAATTTCTCCTGTTTTTGAATAAAAATGTTTACTGCTCTTATATTGCCCCTGTTGCAACACTCTCAGTTTGAATGGGGTAGATAATTTATCTTTTTATATAAAGTCTTCAGATCAAGGGATGCACATTCAAACCTGATAAATAAGATCCTATTACCCTGGTAGAGTTTAATGCATGTTTAGATGAAAACTGTGGGATTCCTGAGACAGGGTTTAGCATATTTTGCATGTGAAAGGGATGAATAAGTGTGGCTAGGAAGGTAGACTGGGAGACTGCATTATCGGCCTTCATGCTTACTTCTTCTGTGTTCATGGTTTTGATCTGTAACTTGGCAGTTTCCATCACCAACAAGGCAGATATATTTCCCCTTTGACTGTGGGTGCGGCCATGGTACTTGCTTTGGCTAATGGAATGTTGCTGCGTGTGATAAGACAAAATGCTTGAACATGTTTGTGATTTGGTATATCTCCATGACCCTGATATTGACATGAAAATGAAAAGAATGTTTCTGGGTTAGCCTGATGATCCTAGGGAAAGAGTAAGACAACATAAGGTAGATCTGAAAGTGCCCGGCTGAGTCCAGACTAGATCAGCTTGGTCTTGCAGGAACCTGCAAATCAGTGAGACTCAATGATTATTGTTTTAAACAACTGATTTAGAGGATTGTTTGTCATGTTGTATTTGTGTATGGATACCTATCTGATGGAGTCCCTAATAATCTCTTTATTAAAGTCAACAAATCTAAATCTCTCTTGACCACTTGCTCCTCTTGTTACTTGATTTCCATGATCTTTTTTTTTTTTTCCTACCTGCCTATCTTTATGGTTGTTTTTTTCTCAGCTTTCCTTTGTGGATTTTCTTTCTTTGCTTTTTCATTAAATCCAGATTCTATTCATCCTTAGCTGTATTCTCTTCACTTTAGAAACTAGGTTTGTGATGCATCTGTTTTATTTACTTTAATTCTTTCTTAACATTGTACAATGCCCATATTTCTATGTCCTACTCAGGTCTCCCTGTGCTCTAGAATAGTTAATAATTGATGGACTATTTCAACATGCATGCCTCACTGGATATGTCTAAACACAAACTCCTCATCTTCGTCCTTAACTGTGTACCAGTTTTTGTGTTTCCTGTCTCAGTGGATGACAGTATCACATATCTAGTTTCTCAGGCCAAGAACCTGGGTGAAATGAGTCTTCTTTCTCCCTCACTTTTCACATTTAATTAATCACAAAGTCTTGTCCATACTACTCCTTAATATATTTTATTTTCATTCACTTCATTTAAACCCTCTACCCTTTACATTATTTTAGTACGTTATTATGTCTTGTAACAGATTCCTACAGCTTGCTTTTAACTGGTTTTCATGCCTTCACTTTTGTATTTCTTCAAGTCATTCTTCTGACAGAGATCAAGCTAATTGCTTATATTGGTTAGAGTTTCTCAGTTGCAAGCAAGAGAAACCATGTCTGATTACCTAAAGCCAAAGGTGATACAGTAAAAGGAATTGGAAAGATGCATGGAAGTTTAGATAGAAGGGAATTCTAAAGAAAACCAGTAGGAGTTTCTCAATAAATTTGGCTAGGTGCTGGAAATGGAAAAAAATAAAAAAGTGAAAAAGTGTTTTCCTCCCTTTGATTGGCTGATCTTAGGTGTTTCTTTTGTTTAGAGTGATATCCATAAAATACTAAAAGGATGTGGTTATTGGAGCCCCAACGACTCAATTTTGAAGACAGAGGTGCTGGAATTATAATCTCACTAAGATTGTGATGAGGTAAGAAGGTATCCTCAAGAAGAAATGGGAGTGCAGGTAGAAAGGAGAAATGGATGCCAGTTGGACCCAAACAGATAAATAATTATTATCTCCATGTATATTTTTTTTTTTTTTTTTTTTTTTTTTTTGAGGCAGAGTCTCGCTCTGTCGCCCGGACTGGAGTGCAGTGGCCGGATCTCAGCTCACTGCAAGCTCCGCCTCCCGGGTTTACGCCATTCTCCTGCCTCAGCCTCCCGAGTAGCTGGGATTACAGGCGCCCGCCACCTCGCCCGGCTAGTTTTTTTTTTTTTTTTTGTTTTAGTAGAGACGGGGTTTCACCGTGTTAGCCAGGATGCTCTCGATCTCCTGACCTCGTGATCCGCCCGTCTCGGCCTCCCAAAGTGCTGGGATTACAGGCTTGAGCCACCGCGCCCGGCCGTGTATTTTCTTTACATTGCTTAAAAACAGTTTAGTATCTTTCATGTTTCTCGGGTTGGATTCCATATTTTCTAACATGACAGGCAAAACTTTTTCTGAGCTCTGCATAAGCTTTACATAAGTCCTTGACTTCACAGAATACTATATTATCAAAATTAAAATCAGTCCTACCCTTATCTGGGTCAGGAACCTTGGCTCTTTCTACCTCCTAGGTCTGCTCCCAGCTATGCCTAGCCAAATCTGTCCAGTCCTCCATAACTTGCTTAGAATTGTTTCATCTCTTTCCAATACTGAAGGTACAGTCTATTTCCCACATGCCCATACAGTCCCTTGTGCTTGCCCACAGCTTACTATTTATCACACTGACTTTTAGTCTTTTAAAGAACCTAGACTGATTCCCATTCACCTTTGAATTCCCAGTTGCTCTCACAGTAGTTGACACACAGTAGGCACTCAATAAATTTATAGAAAGTTGAAAAATATGTTTCTTATTTCATTTGTTGATTATTTTCAAGTATAATTAAAATAGTAGTATAACATTTACCACATGGCAAAGACGCAAGCTAGTAAGGCTATGAATTAATGAAATCCACCCACTCTGGCCTCATAAATCACAGTGCTACATTGTGTTCCAGATTCCACAGGTGCAATGCTTACATTTAATTGCACTGATCAAGCTCTCCTTATGCTGAATTCCTGTATATATCATCCTCTGGGTAGGATCAACTGTCCAGTTTCAAATCCATTTGTTTCAAAATCCCAGGAGGACTCTGTGTTCTTGTGTGACTTTGTGGTACTTCCTGATGACTCATGGAGTGTAAGAGCGATGAAAGTAGATGCTGCGTAAATAGATTCTCCTGGGGAGAAAATTCCTCTTTAAATCAATTTAATTTTCCACATTTTTTGAAATGTGAGCTAAGCATGTTGCATCTTTGTTTTAAGGAGCTCAAGCGTCTTTGCAAATATTTGGTCCCTTTTCTTAAAGCGTTCATAAAGTGTGATATGATTGGCTTTGGCTTTCAGGCTTGATAATTCCTTGTAGCTTGGTAGGAATATCAAAGACTAAAATCCAATTTTTTTCTGCTTTCCTAGACAGCTCAGTGATGAAGTAGGAAAATAATAATAAACACGGATATGCACCAATAAGTTGGATTTCTATAGAGCACATTTTAGCTGCAGAACTGAAAATTCTTTCCTATTCACTATTTTATCATATTTATTTGTTAGGTCAACATGACATAAATGTAGAAATAAAATAGCTGGGGACATAGAGGCATAAAAACATTCTACTCAGTAAGGTCTCCAGGCTTATCTTCCTGTTTATACCCTCTTAAACATGCTGTTATCCCACCCACATTTAAAATGATCATTTGAGTATTACAATGGGCATATTGGCAAATTCCTTTCAATTTTCCTCTGGCTAGTAAGCTTTAGAATAAGAATGACTCCCAATTGACCAATGCTATGTTTCAAATACACTCTATAATGAATCAATTTACAGAGGCAAACATTAGCTTCCTTTACTGATTTGATTTTCTGAAATCTGCCAAATAAAGGCCAGAATTCATTAGCTTGGCTTTCTAAGTCCTCTGTCATCAGATCCCTTTAAGCATTCTCTGCTCTATGCTCTAACCAAGCACTTTACAATGTATCTTCATTGAATATTAATCCTTTTAAATATGTGAAGAAGGAGGTGGATTCCATAGTAAAATTAGTTTATTAGTGGGTTAAGATTTATTATGCAAATTAGTATATTTAAATTTTTAAGAAGTCTTTTAATAATGAAATTGGATCCATTTTGTTTAAGTTTTTCTGAACTTAATTGGTCATAGATTCCCTTTTTTCATATACATATTTAACTTGCTAAGGGAACTGTTGTATTCCATTATGTGTTCTGGAAAGATTTGCTGAACTGTTGGGCAGCAGTTTCCTGTGTTCATTCATGGTCTCTCACCCTGAAATGCCTCATCTGCTATTTTCAAACATCTTTCAGAGCTAAGTCTAAGTGTCACTCATCCTCTTTCCCTGATCTTCCCAGGCAGATGTGTCCTCTCCCACTTCTGAACTCCTATTGTATTTTATCAATGTGTCTTGTATGGCACTGCTCATTCTCTATATTGAATAATAATTAAGGCCAGTTTAATTACTCTCATGGAACTTTGGGATCCTTGAGGACACAGCCCAGTTTTACTCATTGTTTTATAATCTTTAATATAGATAATATATCTGTTACCTACAGCACTTATTCTAGAGCATTGATACATTTAGAACAAAAGAAACAACAGAGGAATGAATGAATGATAAAATCTTTATACATTATTAATATAATTTTTTTTAGTATTATGGCTGAATCCAACTCTGAAAAATTATTTTGGATAAAATTATAATTTAATGATATTAATATTTCACACAGGAATTTACTATCAAATAGCAGTCTTGACTTTGTTTCAAGCCTAATATTATTGCATGTCTCTTTCATGAACATGATCTTTAAGAGCAAAACACCTTAGCTTGGTTTCCATGGGCCTCCTGTAATAGGCTACATCTACTTTCATCCTTGATTCTGTTTAATAGTAAGTATCTGTCCCATAAAAGCATGTCTCCCTATCTGATGAATGCAGTGTCCATTGTTACCTCCATGCTGTCCTTCAGGCTATACCCTGGCCTTGATTCCTTGCCATTCTCCTAAATGTGTAGCTATACCTACTCATCTTTCAAGACCTATTTTCAGTCAGAAGTTCACAATGAAGCCTTAATTACTTCAGTCTTCTAGCCTCCATTGACTAGTAGCTCAACAGACCTTGTATTACTGATTGATTACCTTCTGGCACACAGGCTGGAGTACTGTGGCACAGTCTTGGCTCACTGCAGCCTCTGTCTCCCACGTTCAAGTGATTCTCATGCCTTAGCCTCCCAAGTAGCTGAGATTACAGGCATGTGCCACCATGCCAGGCTAATTTTTGTATTTTTAGTAGAGACGGTGGTATGGTTTGCCTCTGTGTTTCCACCCAAATCTCATGTCAAGTTGTAATCCCCACATGTTGGGATAGGGACCTGCGGGGAGGTGGTTGGATTATGGAGGTGGTCTACCCCATGCTGTTCTTGTGATAGTGATTGAGTTCTCATGAGAGCTGATGGTTTAAAAGTGTGTGGCAGTTCCCCCCATTCCCTTTCCTGCTCTACCATGGGACGACGTGCCTTTCTTCCCCTTTACCTTTGGCTATGATTACAAGTTTCCTGAGACCTCCCCAGCTAAGTGGAAATGTGAGTCAATTAAACTTTTCTTTATAAATTATGCAATCTCAGGTAGTTATTTAGAGCAGTGTGACAATGAATTAATACAGACAGGGTTTCACTGTGTTGGCCAGACTGGTCTCAAACTCCTGGCCTCAAGTGATATGTCCACCTTCACTTCCCAAAGTGCTGGGATTAGAGGCATAAGCCATGGTGCCCTGCCTGATTGGTTACCTTTTGTATTGCCTTTCACCGTCACCACCACGCTTCAAACACTTTGAGAGCAGGAACACTTTGGGGATTCTTTTTTTTTTTTTTTTTTTTTTGATTCCTCAGAGAATAATAATGTTAATGATACCATTTAGTGAGCACTTATTGTATCCAGTCACTGCTTTTAGCAGTTTGCACAGACTGATTCAGTAAAACCTAATTAATCTGAGGCACAGAGAAGTTAAGTACCTTACCCAAAGTAATACGGCTAGTTTGAGATTTGAACTCAAGTGATCTGCTTGTGGAACTCACATGTTTACGAATTGGTTAGTTGAAATGGATAATTTTTATCTTTTTTGGCATTAGAAATTATGTATATCCATACACATTGATTGCATAAATTATATCAATAAAAATATGAATGTGTTCACTATTTTAGAAAATTCTACAAAAGAGCATTTCTTTTTAATTGGCAGATGGTGAAATAAATATAACAGACACTTGAAACTCACAATAGGTGTAATTCCTTTTTTAGTCATGTAAAATAATTTCAAATATAAGACCAGATATATAAAATATGTAATGCAAAGACAATTATATTTAAAGTATATAAAGTATATAATTTAAAGTATATAAAACTCTGCCTATGTACTTTCAGAAAAATGCACAAAACTTTGATAACTTTTAGAAAATAGAAGACTTTTTAAAATCTTGGAGAAATTGACATGTTTTAGATTTTAAAAGAGGACAGTGGCATGTTTCACATAAACCAGAAATTAATTGTTATAAGGCTTATATTAATCATTAGCATATTTCACCTAAAATATTTAAGCAGAAATTTTGTGTTGGGGAATGAGTGAATGTGTTTATCAAGGAGCTAGTAAGGGTTTCATTCCCTCAATTTGCAGAATTAATTGACAGAGCTTCTAGGTTCAATAAAATGGGGTTTTGCTGACTTCACAGGTGAATTTGTGAGGCACCTGAAGCATAAACAGATTTCAGAAGTTTAGTAGGCAACTCTGCTCATGGTAAAGTTCTGGAAAAACAGAAATATTTATAATAAGTAAAGATAACACCAGTCAATGTTAATTATCATTCCTACAGTTGGTTAGACAAATACAAAAAGTGTTGATAAATTATTGATTAGCCTTATGGTGCTATAACTCTAAAGAATAACTGCCTGTAAATGTGTTGTCAAGGCTTTCTCCCCAAGTATCTCTCTAGCTAAGAAGCTAGGGGTTGCTGTATTGTTAGCCCTCCTCTGACTTTTTCTTTTACAGTTCTGATAACTGGTTATCTGTTAAAGAATTCCACTAAAATGTTAATATATAATATCTTAAGGTGTCACCTCTTTCCAAAATATTTACATGTAAAGGCTGGATTTTCTAAGGACAAATTGCCCTGATCCCAAATGACTAATTATTTAAGAGGAATTCAGTCATTAAAATAGGCCAAAAAAAGCATATAACTTTTTCTTAGAATTAATATTAGTATTTTTGCCCAAATTTACGGGGCATTGTGTACGTGTTTGTATTTGGGGCGGGGGGTGTAATATTCCCAGAATTCCTTCAAATCCACTATTCCTTTTTTCTCTCTGCACCTCTTTTGCAAAACCTGCTTTCTGGAAAGACTCTAATACCAGTCATTTATAGCTTAATGCAAATTTGAGTACCAGTATATCTCTCTAGTTGTATCTAGTTGAATTTTAAGTTTAACTTAAAAACAAATTCTATCACAGTAAAATATGCTTTAGTCTCTCTAATGTAGACTAGAGGGAATTCAAATTCTGGTGCTCCAACATATTATCTGTACTGGGTTAAATAGTGTCCCCACCAAATCCATGTCCACTGGAACCTGTGAATTTAATGTCATTTGGAAGTAGGGTCTTTGTAGATGTAATCAAGTTAAAATGAGGTCATACTAGATTAGGATGGGCCCTAATCCAAGATAGGTGTTGTTAGAAGAAGAAAATTGGGCACAGACACATAGAAGGAAGATTTTACGTTAAGACAGAGGCAGAGTTTGGAGCTCCCACTACAACCCATGGAATGCCAAGGACTGCTGTCAATAATCAGGAAATAACCAGCTAGGAAAAGGCAAAGAAGGATCTTCTGGACTCTTCAGAAACAGCGCAGCCTTTCCACACCCTGATTTCAGACTTCTAACCTCCAGAATTGTTCTTTTAAGCCACACAGTTTGTGGTAATTTCTGTTCTTGTAAGCCATATAGTTGGTGGTAATTTGTTATATCAGCCTGAGAAAATTAATCCATTATCCAAATAACTTGTTAATAAGCTAAAGTTGAGTTTATTGCTTACTGCAATAGGATAAACACTATCTCCTATCTTGACAGAGCTTTACTATCTTCTTAGAGAGGGTAGGGATGTCACCAGAATATTTGTTGAGATTTTGAAGGTGAGCTTTTAAATGGGTTGAGCATTAGGTAAGGACCGTTAGGACAGATGGACAGCAAAGTGAGAGAGTTGAGGTGATGGGTCAAAAATCTTACAGTATAAACTGTCGTTTGAGCTTTCTAAGAACGGTTAATAGGTCATTCAGGAAATATCACAGAATGAACAATAAAGTTATTTAAAATTATTACCTTCCTTGACAAGAGTTTCCTGGAATAGTAAATTATAGTGACAAAGACCAGAAAACTATTTTACTAGTCCATTTTCATACTGCTATGAAGAAATACCCAAGACTGGGTAATTTATAAAGAAAAAGAGGTTTAATGGACTCACAGTTTCACATGGCTAGGGAGGCCTCACAATCATGGTGGAAGGCAAAGAAGGAACAAAGGCACACCTTACATGATGGCAGGCAAGAGAGCGTGTGTGGGGGAACTGCCCTTTATAAATCCATCAGATCTTATTCACTATCATGAGAACAGCATGGGAAAAACTGCCCCCATGATTCAATTACCTCTCATTGGGTTCCTCCCATGACACATGGGGATTATGGTAGCTACAATTCAAGATGAGATTTGGGTGAAGACACAGCCAAACCATATCATTTATTGAATCCTGTTAATGTAGACATATACACAGTAATCTGTGTGAATACAGACGGTCTCTTTTCTTAGGTACCAGAAACCACAACATATTGTCAGTGACCTGCTCTAACCATCTCACATAAGTAGTTGCTAGAAGAGGCCCACCATCCCGAAAGCATGATTTCAACTCCATGTTAATATTGATAGCTCACTAGATCATATCTCTGATTGGCTAATTTTTGGGCATAAATTCTTGGTTCTAGGGTGTTCAAATCCAGAAAGGTCAAAACAGAACCTTGTTTCATTTGAGAAAAACATTTGCAAGAATAGAGTAGGTTATCTCTGAGCACTTTTAACATGTACACTGTAAAGGGAAAGTGTCCCTAAAGATCCAGTCTGAATTTTACCACCTTTAGAGTGTGACCTAGGCAGAAGTACTTCTTCCTGCTTCTGTGTGCCTTTGGCTTGCCTGCTCATCTTCTTCGTAAAAAGTGTGTATTGGGTGTGTGGTGGCACACACCTGTAGTCCCAGCTACTCAGGAGGCTGAGGGAGGAGAATCGCTTGAACCTGGGAGACGGAGGTTGTAGTGAGCCAAGATCGCGCCACTGCACTCCAGCCTGGGTGACAGAGCGAGACTCTGTCTCAAAAACAAACAAACAAAATTAATTAAATAAATAAAGTGTGTATTAGAGTTGGCTAACTAGTATAATGAATGATTCCAAAATATCAATGGCTTTAGATAATTGATATTTATTTTTTACTCAGGTAAGCTTTCAGTGGGGGTATTCAACAAAAAACTGAGTGAGCAGAGTTTCCAGGATGCAAACTCTTTCTGTGTTGTGGCTCTGCCATTTTTAAGGTTTCAGAGTCTGTTCCATTTATCTAACAGGTGAGGAAATGAGAGAAAATATCTCCTGTGGGTGGTTTATATGGGCCAGTCTTTGAAGTATTAAACATCATTTCTTTCCATATTCCATTGGCAAGAACTCAGTCACATTACCACAATTAAATGCAAAAGAGGCTGGGAAATGTATTCTAATTTCCCATAAGGAAAACTGAAATGGGTGTTTGTGCACACACAGCAGTCTATGTCACATAGAACTTTTTACGTTATACTGTTGTTAAAATCTTATTTATCTGCTGGTCTCTCCCACTGCTTTGTGAGCTCTTCGAGGATGAAGATCACTTCCATTTATAATTTGATAGCTTCAGAGCCTAGCAGGAAAGTTCCTGGTACAAAGTAGTAGATGCCTAATAAATATTTATTGAATGATTGATTCTAGTAGCATTTAAATTGCAAAACTATTACTTGATATTTTTAGGTTATATAAGACTTACCTAATATTGTATTTTCAAAATTCTTGCTGAATAATAAAAATTTTATGAAATAACTCTTTACATGAGTGTGCAATTCGCCCACTAAATACATTTTAAAACACAAATTAAAGTCTCTTTGCTCCATGTGATCACACTATTATTTGAGCTGAACCTGCATGCATGCTGTTATTATGGGATTAATTTTCTCACTTAAGTTTTACTGGAAACTGTTTTACTGACTACTGTTAAGAGCAGCATCAAAGACTTTCCCCTTGCTCCATTAAGCAAAGCAACCATTGCTTTTAGCACTTTCTTTATGGTTCTTGATACATTTTGTTTTTTCAAAAGTTCATTCCAGTAGCACTGAAGTTTGTTTGATGTTTATTTTAAATAAAAGTCTTTGGTTCATAAATACTGTCTAGGAATATTATTTGGGGAAACATTTCCTGTTTGAGGAAACCTACATTAAACCTCTGAATAGAAATTGTGTTTTCAATAAATTTTCAGACATTATAAAATGTCAAAATAGTACTTATTTGCTCCTGATTGCTCAACATTATAATAAATAAACACAGTTTGCATAGTAATTACCAATAAGCACTTATTCTACACCTGATATACTTAATGTATTGATGTAAAGAGAAGAAAAGGGGAAAATTACAAAGGAGTTAAGAGAGCAAGTCTTTGCAGTTTGACAATGCTGTATTTAACTCTAGGCTTTGACACTTGAGCTTTGTGATCTTAAGCCCTGAACCTCAGTTTCCTTCTCTGTAAAACAGGGGTCAAAATGGCACCTGTTCCACAGTACCATTTTCTTTCACTCATTATTGAGTGGGGCTTGATGTGAAATGTATGTTCATATGCATTATATCATGATAGAATATGATTTAATGACATAATACATGCACACATACATTTCACATCAAGCCCCACTCAATAAATGATAGTTTAATGCACTTTTAATAAATAAATATATTGAGCTCCTATTGTGACCCAGATAATATGCTAAATACCATATAGTTAATTATTAAGTCTCTTTGTCCTCTCAATATTCTTAAGGAAACAAGAATAGAGGAAATTGAAGGTCTACTAAATGTTAGGTTTAGAATCTAGGTCTGTCACATTGCCCTTTTTACCCGAAGGGCTTACAACCCAATGGGAGAGGAAAACAAGCAAACAAATATCCAGTCGGATAATAAATTCAGTGGCATCATACCTAAAAATTGGGTTCTTTCTATGTGACAGGCAATGGAAAAATGCTTGATATACTATGAGATAAATTCTACCACTATCCCTATTTACAGATAAAGAAACCAAGACAAAGAAAGTTTAAGTGTGGAAGATCAAAAGAATGGAGCAGTCCATATATGTTACAGTAATTTAGATAAGAAATAGAGGTGGAACTTTTGCTAGACCTTGAAAACAGAATCAACCCAAATGTCCATCAGTGACAGACTGGATTAAGAAAATGTGGCACGTGTCTTTGTAGTAGAATAATTTATAATCCTTTGGGTATATACCCAGTAGTGGGATGGCTGGGTCATATGGTACATCTAGTTCTAGATCCTTGAGGAATTGCCATACTGTTTTCCATAATGGTTGAACTAGTTTACAATCCCACCAACAGTGTAAAAGTGTTCCTATTTCTCCACATCCTCTCCAACA
>NW_016803776.1:2032836-2037562 GCF_001698545.2 Rhinopithecus bieti | reverse complement strand
TTAAAGTATAATAAAAAAAAAAAAAAAGAAAATGTGGCACATATACACCATGGAATACTATGCAGCCAAAAAAAAGGATGAGTTTGTGTCCTTTGTAGGGACATGGATGCAGCTGGAAACCATCATTCTCAGCAAACTATCGCAAGAACAGAAAACCAAACACCGCATGTTCTCACTCATAGGTGGGAATTGAACAATGAGATCACTTGGACTCAGGAAGGGGAACATCACACACCAGGGCCTATTATGGGGAGGAAGGAGGGGGAAGGGCTGGCATTGGGAGTTATACCTGATGTAAATGATGAGTTGATGGGTGCAACACACCAACATGGCACAGGTATACATATATAACAAACCTGCATGTTGTGCACATGTACCCTAGAACTTAAAGTATAATAATAATAATAATAAGAAGAAGAAGAAGAAGAAGAAGAAGAAGAAGAAGAAGAAAACAGGATTAAAAGTAGACAGAAAAGACCAAGATGAGCAGTTCAGGAAGGTAGAGCAGCATGATCATGTAATATAGTTTGCAATATAAACACTTTCATTCTATTATACTAAGCAGAACTGTGCCATTTGTTGATGAAAGTGTCCAGACACTGCAACAACAACTTGGACAGACAGAACTATTGAGCAAACCATCCCAAGGGCCTTCAAGTTGGAATGGAATTGAGTGGGCCGATATTGAAAAATATCATAAATGATTGACAGGTAGAGTTAGCTCGAATCTATTACTTTTCTTGAAATCCTTTCAAGGGTCATCATTAAGTGACAAGCTCATTGAACTTCACCTGAGAATCCATGGGATTAAAAAAGTGAACTCATATCGAAAAGTAATTGGAAGAGGCCAAAGGCATCCAATAAAGAAAATGGCAGTGCTTTTTATCATACTTAACATTTTGAAATAATTGTGTAAAGTTATGAAGCCTGTTTTTGGTCCAGTGACCATCTTATGTCCTGAGCAGTTAAGTGAATAGTTGACTTTCATTTCTAGTTTAATTTCGTTTGTCTTTAAGACTCCACTGAAGTTCTGTTTTCTGTCTCCACTTATTCCTGTTTTAGAAGGACATTCACCACAGCTGTAGTTACCTCAGCAGCGTTCTCTGGGAGAATGGTTTCTCTGCGGAAGTATCAGGTGCTTAGTGTTAGGCTCAGGTTGCACCTCTTTTCTAATGTATCCCTGCTCTTCTTGTCTCTGTCCACAGAAATTTTCTGTTTGGTCCCTGGTGATCATTCTCTTAAGTAATGAGTTACATTCCTGCAGCCAAAATGTTAACAAATAGAATAAATCCAATTTTGAGAAATTAAAACTAAGCAGGCTTGCCATCTCTATTTCTGATGGTCTTCAGCCTAAAAGATTAGAGGATTTTTAGGCACAGTAAAATAATGAACAGCACCACCATCACGATTATAATCATGACATCATGAATGCCATTGTCATCACTATCACTGTCAGCTCAGGCTGCTCTAACAAAATACTGTAGACAGGATGGCTTAAATAAGGGACATTTATTCCTCACAGTTCTGGAGGCTGGGAAATACAGGATGAATGTGCTGGCAGATTTGGTATCTAGGGAAGGCTCTCTTCCTGACATGCAGATGACTTCCTTCTTGCTGTGTCTTCACATGGTGAAAAGAGAAAGGGTTCTGGTGTCTCTTTCTTTTAAGAACTCTAATCCAATCATAAGTTCCTCCCTCATGACCTCATTTAAAAGCCATTGCCAGTGGGGTGCAGTGGCTCATGCCTGTAATTCCAGCAATTTGGAAGCCTGAGGCGGGTGGATCACGAGGTCAGGAGATCGAGACCATCCTTGCTAACATGGTGAAACCCTGTCTCTACTAGAAATACAAAACCAAAAAAAAAAAAAAAAAGAAAAAAAGAAAAATAATTAGCCAGGCATGGTGGCAGGTGCCTGTAGTCCCAGCTACCCGGGAGGCTGAGGCAGGAGAATGGCATGAACCATTGTCCTGAGCTTTCAGTGAGCGGAGATCATGCCACTACCCTCCAGCCTGGGTGACTGAGCGAGACTCTGTCTCAAAAAGAAGCCATTGCCTCCCAAATTCAGCCTTATAATATCATCACATGGGGGTCAGGGCTTCAACACATGAGTTTCAGGGGGGACAAGCATTCCACCCATAACAATCACTATTACTACAATCATTATAATCACTGTTGTCATCAACATCATCATCATCATCATCATCATCATCATCATCACTGTTCTTTGCTGGCTCACCAGCTGAAGTTGCAGTCATGCCAGAAATTTTATAGATGCTTGTTTGTCATAGCCTTATTACCAAAAAAATTGCAATTATGATTCCTACTTAACAGGTATGGAAATGAGGCTGAGGTAACTCACACAAAGTCACATTTTCAGTTTGAGGAAGAGGAGAGCTGGGTTTTCACTAAGGTTGACTTCTCTTAATCTTGTTTTCTCTTTCCACTTTGCATATTAGTATTTTTCACCAACCTCAATCTAGAACCCTCGTCCTTGGCCCAAGAAAGACTGTTTTTTTATAGCAAGAAATTAAGCTAACTCAGGGTTACTTAATGTCTGCACTTTTGACATTTTGGGGTACATAATAGTATGTTGAGTTTTGGGAAGATGTCCTGTGTGTTGTATGATGATTAGAAGCATCCGTCTTTTCTTTTCACTAGATGCCAGGAGTACCCCTCCCCAGTCATAGCATTAACTATCTCGAGACATTGCCAAATATCCCCTCAGGGGGTGAAACCATCCCAGACAAGAACCACTGAACTAATTTCTTAGAAATTATTAGCTTCTAAGAAATATGAGTTATTTTTCCCAGGGAGATTACAAAATAATTGATTTCATATTAACATAAAATTTTAGGTGTCATTACAGACAAAATGGAAGCTAATTTTATCTGTGGGGTAGATACATGAAGCTCTTGATGCTCTTGAGATTGTAGGTGTTTTTTCTGAGCTGTCACAGGCAGTTGTTGATGTAAGTATTACTATAATGCAAAAGAAATGAGAAACTAAAAAATGGTTGTCCAACTATTATGGACTTCCAACTATTAAAGACTTTTTCTACACACCCCAAATTTTATGGAATTTGATATATTTCATTTAATTCAATTTTGAAAACAACTATTTTAGCTAACTTTAAAAATGAGTAATTTAGATACAGATATTTGGAATAGGGTATCACACAGTAAAAAATAATCACCTGCTCCCCAAATAATTATTGTTTACATTTTGACACATTTAGCTTTAAGTAAGATATATAGTGATAATCGAAGAGCTTTTCTTATAGGGCTATTATAATTTTCATGTGGTATTTACCATATTGCCTGACATGTAGTGTAAACTCCTTTTGTTGTGGTTGCTATTTTACTTGTTATTATTATATTTGTAATTCAACATTTTATGAAAAGTTTGCATCATGTGAATGTATAATAATTTAACGTCTTCTTTTGTGGCATTTAGGTTATTTAAAAAATTAATAAATATTTTAAAACTCCAAATATACTATTGAATAAAGTTTATAAAGCAGTGACTGCTTTATAGATACTCCCACACAAAAAAGAGAGAGAGACTTTTCAAGGCCAGGCAATTAATCAGTGAAACAATATATTTTTGCATTACCATCTGTCCACTCTTCTCCCAATGTGACTTTATGGCAAAAGTGAGCACTGAGATGTGTTGTGCATTCAATTCTTCCTTTTAGAATGATCAGATTCACTATAAAGTATTTGGACATTTTAAACATTTTTTTTTGTTCAACTCTGCCATTCATATAGAAACAAATAAAATGGCTGTTACCAACTAAATCCTACCCAGTGTGGAAAATACAAATAGCTCCAGGAGGTTATTCGCTTTAGAATTCAGCCAACACCTTGGACATTCAGCAAGTGAGATGTGAAATAGTTTCCCCAAACCAGCAGTTTCTCAGTTCAGACCTTATTAGGTTTTGCTCACTAATGACCATAGTTCTAGAGAGGTGGCTATTTACCTAAGTTAATGGCAAATATTTGCTTTAAAATGATCTTTAAGATGGTTTAGAATTAGAAATCAAGAGAGTATGAACCTGTTCATTGTGGTGGAGTGGTTCTGTCCTGGGTTTCTGTCCAAATCAGAAAATTTGGGTTTTTGACACTCTGTACCGCAAACTTACTCTGGATCATTAGCCAAGTCACTGTCTTGACTTCTATTTCCTCCTCTTGAAAGATGAGAGTGGAATTAGATCACTTTTAAGTCCTTCTACCATTTTCTCATTTTGATCTTAAGTTTAATTAGTATATTCAATTCCTTGTATATATATATTGATAGAAATGGGTTATTAGTATGCCGTACGTTGAATCTGTCAGACAAGAGATCAGAGAATGCCCCTAGTAAAGATTGCTCAGCTTTTACAATAAAATTTGAGTGAGTCAAAGGATTTCAATCTATGAGACTGAAAGAAAAGGCTGGACAGCAGTGGTGGTCTACTTGGAGGCTGAGACACCAAATGCAAAAGTTACTAAATGTAAAGACTACAAAGAACATCTACTAGGCAATTGGAGAAATTTGATTGTTCAAAGTCTCAAAAACTGCTTCTCACTTGGACTACATTTTCAACTGGATCAGTAAAAAGAATGATGTAGCAGAAGCTATTGAGGCCACATTATATCTATTTCTTAGCCAATACTTCATAGCTTCTCAGAGAGCACACCCTGCTAGTAACTACCTACTTTGTATCTTTAACCTTGTTCAGAGTAT
>NW_016803776.1:2025729-2032697 GCF_001698545.2 Rhinopithecus bieti | reverse complement strand
ATATATATATATATATATATATATATGTTCACTCCAGTTGTTAGTAACATCCACAATGCAACAGGAAAAATACACATTTTAATTCATTTATGCACTAAAATATCTGTTGATATCCAATCTTTGTCAAACCTTCTGCAGGAGAGTGTGGATGTCTTAATTAAATCATATTTATTTTATCTGAGAAGTTCTTGCCTTCATAGATTTCAGACTCTAGTGAGCAAAGCAAATAGTTAATTATTTAAACAAATGAATACTAAATCACGAGTGTGAAAAATATTTCAAATAGTGTGTTATTGTGAAAACCGAGAAAATGAGAGAAGCCTTCAATTCTTCACCTGAACCAAACTAGAGAAATGTCCCCAGAGATCTGGCTTGCTCCAGTGTTTTCTGAGTTTCTCCCCTTTTCTTTCATTCACACCTCAGATACCATTTTTGTAGGATTAAGTATGCACAGGCGTATATAATCCACTGATACTATTTGTATGATTTAATATAACACTTTATTCTTCGGGATTCCCTGCAAGCCAAAGGAATACAAAATGATGAGATCTGCAATATTAATTCTGAGACCAGCATATGTTTTATTTCACTATCTATAGTTTTTAACATGACCATAATTTAAAGAGAGGACCATGTGTAGCACAATGAGTCTGTTCCACAGCAGGACTGAATCCCATATGTAGTCCACTTCAGACTTATTGATCTGTGTTCCATCATTCAAACAAGGGAAGTCTCTAGCTTGGCTACCTAATTCATTCATTTATTTCACCAATACTTATTAAATGCCTGCTTTTCCTAGATGTCAAGAGATCTAACATTGTAGAGCGACACATTGTACTCATCTTAAAGGATTTACTATCAAATGCCTTCAGAGTGTAGTGGTGGTAAGTCTTTTAAGTGATTAAGATAAACAAACTGAGATATTTGGACAATATGATGATTTTTCTTGATAGGTTAATTTGCCCATTAACATTGTAGAATTATACATTATATTATATAGAATATTGTTAAACACTTCTCCCAAACCTGAAGGTGCTCACAAAAGTGCTAGCAATTGAGTTTTCAACTTCAATTAAAAATAACACAAAAACAGGGAAAGTAACCTGTGAATTTTTATTCATTGAATTCTTTCCTGTTCCCCAAGTAGTTTGCAGTTTCTTTTCACTCAACTCCTGTTAGTACTTCTGAGCAGGACATTACATTCTTATGAACTAGTTCCCTCACATATCACTTAATTAAGACTGCTATAAAGTGTAGTTAACATTAGAATTTTGTACTAGAGACTGGGTTTTAGACCAGAATCCGTCAGTCAATAACAGTGACGATAGCATATATCAATAATGACAATAAAGATAATATGTATTACCAATTGCATACATATTATCTTATGCCAGACACTACTTACAGATATTGCAGATGCTGCTTTAAATATTTTTCAACACATTTTTTAATCTCCACAAGAAGCAAGAGAGGAAGCTTTAGTAGTTTACTCAATGTTATTCAGCTTATAAATTGTACAGCTAGATTCAAACTGAAGTCTGTCAAATTTTGAAATCCATACTAATTGTATGAAGCATGCAACTCCAACAGGTAGAGGCACTGAAGAGGATTCTGATGCTGCATCATTGTTTAGCCTGTCTCACTCAGGGCATCAGAAAGGGGAGCACACCACTGTATGTGTTTTGCTGCCTTTTACGAGACAGAAACAAAATTTTCCCCAAACCATAGGCATCCATCTATTCAGTTTTTAAACATATACTGTTGGTGGCAAGATACCTGATTTTACAAATTGGATTTCTTAAAAAGCAATGTTTTTATAAAGGATGAACATCATCACCTTTATTTTTTTCAAAACATATCACCTGTAGTCTCTTTAAATAAATTAGGATCAAAGTGATATTTTAAACTGTGATTCTATTTATATTTTTTATTAAGTTTGTTATAAAATTATATACATATATATACACACTATATATATATTTTAAAATTACCAAATTTTGTATTATGGAAAGCAAATCTCTTTCTATGTTTAGTTATTTTTCCAGGTTTCTTCCCTAAGGGCAAAAGAGATTTTTGAGGTTGTATGTATTCATTTAAAGATATTCAGTGAATAGGCGAGTCTATATAGGTATGTGGAAGTTTATTTTTTCATCAATGACATATGATGGATATTAGTATATGTTTATGTGTATATATGTCTTCATTTAACTGATACTTTAATATCTTCACTGTGTTCCATTGTATGTGTATGCTGTATTTAACTAAACCCATCTTCCGTTGACAGGTATTATTTTCAGTCTTTTAGTACCTTTCGCAATGCTGGAATAAACATTTTTGTACAATCTTCCTTTTGAACATTCATAGGAAAAATTCCTAGAAATCATTGGATAAAAAAATGTGCATTTTAATATACGTTAGTTATTGCCAAATTTTACACTTTAATAAATGATTTTTGAATGCTTTCTCCACATTAACCAAAATTTTATTTTTTTGTTTAAAAATAATTTTAAAATTACAGACAAGTTGCACATGTAAAAATAATAGAAAAACATCCATAAACTCTTTTCCCAGATTCATCTACTTTCCACAGTTTACCTCATTTGCTTATTTTATTTGCTCAATCATTCTTTCTCTGTGTGTGTATAAATACATATATACACATATAAATATATATGTGTATGATTTTAAATGTAAGCTACATAAATCATGGCATTTTATTCCAAATACTTCAGTGTTTGTTTCTTAAGAATATGGATATTCTTTTAAATAAATATAGGGTTTACTTCAATAAATTAAACACTGATACATCTAACCAAACCTTTGAATAGGTGAAGAATTTTACCCAAAACTTTTGTAACTGTATTATGTAAATGAGTGAGTCTGAGCATTTGTTTATAGGCTTAAATTTCTATTTTATTTTTTCTATGAGTTTTATGTTCATATCCTTTAACCCCTTTTTATTGATTTGCAAATGCTCTTTATGTATTATAAATATTTGCTCTTTTTTCTAGTGTGGCAAATATTCTGTCCCATTTTGTAATTTGTTTTGACTTAGTCTATGGTGTTCTTTGCTTTGTAGAAAATTTTAACTTTTATAAGTCAAATTCATCAATCATTCTATTATTATCTTTGTGTTATGTTTTAAGTAAAACTTTTCTACTATATTATAATTTAAATACTCCCACATATTTTTGTTATCCTTTATGATTTCATTTTATATATTTAAATGTTTTAGACATCTGGACATTATTTGGGAAGCAGAGATGACTTTATAACCCAAGTTTATATTTTCCAGATGGCTGCAGAGTTGTTTCAACCTTTTTTTAAAAAAATTTACTCATTGATTTGAAATGTTACATTTACCACATATACTGCATTCCCATATGTATTGGGGTTTATTTCTGGACTTTCACTTTTTCCATGTATCTACCTTTGTTTATATGCTAGTTTCAAACATTTTTATGACTGGATCTTCTGCCATATTTTAATTTTTGATGAAGCAAGTCTCTGAGTCTTCTTTTCAGAATTTTCTGACTCTTTATGGTATTTCCTTTTTATGTATGTGAACTTTAAAATAACATCTCTTTCCAATGTTAACTCTATTGTTAATTTTATTAGAATTACATACAATTTGCAAATTATTTTAAGTAGAGTTAACGTGTTTATCATAAATTTTCCATGTCTTTTTTCCATGTATTTATTCCTTATTTCTGTTCCTAAGAATGTATCTTTTATATTATTTACTATCATAATGTTTAATTATTTATCTATTTTTTATCTTTGACACATTTCCTTTTCTCCTTTATGGCCACAATATCAGCCCATTTAACCTCACTCCTTAAGAGAAATAATTTTGATAATATAGTGTATGCATGTCTTTATTTTTTCTATTATTATACATATAGGTATGTTTAATAACCACATATTTTTTCTTTTTCATTTCAATTAAAGGATGACTATTTAGATATTAGATTTATTTTTAAAAGCATGCCATTAGTTACTTTTCTGTGTATTTCCTTCTTCAGCCTTTAAAACATTTTGGTAAATCTCTCACTATCATCTGCTATAGTTTAAATTCATTGTTTTCGATGGCTGTGTAATGTCGCATGATGTGCATCACAACAATCAAGCTAGTGATTCCTCTTTTGATGGGTAGTCTCTGTTTCAGTTCCTGGCCACTGTGAATAAGGATAATTAAACATCCTTATCCTTATGCCCTTATTATCTAGAAGTTGATACTTTTCCTTACGGGGGTAGAATATTATGAGAGTTATTTTGGAGTAAATATTACCAAATTGCCTTCCAAAAGGACCATAGCACTTCACAGTCCAATTAGAATATATGAAATTAGGCCAGGCGCAGTGGTCATACCTGTAATCCCAGCACTTTGGGAAACTGAGGTGGGCAGATCACGAGGTCAGGAGTTTGAGACCAGCCTGACCAACATGGTGAAACCCCATCTCTACTAAAAATAAAAAATTAGCCAGGCATGGTGACACTCACCTGTAATCCCAGCTACTCAGGAGGCTGAGATGCTGAACTAGCACCAAAAAAAAAAAAAAAAAAAAAAAATCCCATCAGAAAAAGCTCTGGACACTTGAATTTAGATACTTATATAATGGTCATTTAAATCCACATTTTATTGATGGTTAGTGGTATTGAACACCTTTCTACATATTTGCTGTTTATTTGGATTTGCTCTCCTTTGAATTTTTAATTTGTACATTTTCATATTATTTTATTTTGTTCTGCAGTGAGGTTAGCCCTCTATATGGGCAGGTTCTGCATCTGCAGTTTCAAACAACCGTGGTTTAAAAATGTTAAGGAAAAAACAATAAAAATTAACAACAAAACAATAAAAATAATACAAATCATGACAATATAGTATTGTAACTGTAGTATTTACATTGTATTAGTTATAAGTAATCTACAAGTGATTTACAGTATATGGGAAGTTATATGCAGGCAATATGCAAATGCTTGACCATTTGATACAAGGAACTAGAGCATCCCTGAATTTTGGTATCCAAGGGAGTCCTGGAACCAATCCCTTACGGAAACTGAGAGAGGACTGTATTTGTCTTGTAAGATACACTGTGTCTTCTATAAATTAATCCATGATTTATCATCTGTTTGTTTACATTTTTTAGAAAATTTCTTTTCTTTTGTTTCTTTAATGGTATCTTCTTCTATACAAAACTTTAATCTGTTTTTTTTTTTATTTTATATGATCTAGCTTTGAATTAGGAAAGTCTCCCTGATTCCTAGATAGTATAGTTTTTAGAGTTTCTTGCAAGTCTTTTGGTTTACATAGTTATTGTTAACTATTTTATCTACCTGACATTTATTTCAGAATCTTACTTAGGATATTTCAGATATTAGGAGTTATTACTTTATTTCAAATTACCAAGTTTTGTCAGCACCTTTCATTAGATAATCTAGATTTTACTCACTGAATTAAACTTCATGTTTATCATATAATAATATCCCATCAGTATAGACATCTAATTCTGAGTTCTGAAATTCCAAAAATTCTGTGTGTTTAAAGCAATATCATATTGATTTTATTTCAATTGTTTTTATAACAGTGTCTCAATTGGGGTTCTGCAAATGTTACAGATTCCATGAAACATGGTGATTAGAAAAATAATTGTTACTTAGATTTTAAGTGCTTTTCCAAGCTAACACTGCCAGTAGTGAAAATTGACGGCTCATCACCATTAGAATTTTTATTATAGGTCTTTCAGCCTTTTATGACAGTACACAGACGGAAAGTCCATTTCATTTGGTTGAATTCATTCTCAGCTTCTGTCACGAGTTATGGGAGGCCATTGACTACTGATGTCTCTATTGGAGAGAGGGTAGGAAATTGTGTTGATGACATCAGCTTCTTCCTCTAACTTGCTTCCTGTCACCTTCTCTTATGTGCTGCTGACTAGTTCATAGGACTGAACATGCTCTGGCTGTGTAACAGAAAATTGGAGGTTTCCCTCCGATTATTTTCAAGACAAAAAAGGAATTTTTATGCGCTGTGACTTAGTTACTTCTCTGCATTTTGCTGTTGTGTGCTTGGCAAAATAAAAATGTTGTGAATTAGATTGAATTGTATTGTGAAATTTTGTGGTATTTTAAAGAGTTATCATTTAGTTATTTATTATGCCCTCCTATTTTATGTTGTATTGGCCTTTGTATATTAAAAACATGTCTGGCCATCTTGACATAGTGATTATTTCAAAATAATTTAAGACCTGGAAGAAGAGGATTTTTGGCTGATGTCAGTTGTTATAGAATGGATTATAAAGAATCACAAATTACAAATGAAACAAAGACTCCAAAAAAATTTTAAAAAGTCACTAATACACAAGTCACAACCATTTGACAGGTAAAGCTAGTGATTAAATAATTATCATATTCTCAAACTAGAGCAAAGTTTTATTTTTGAAAGTCATGCTTAGTCAAAAGCCTCAGGAATCAAGTTATTTAGTAATTAAATTTATTATCCAGAAAAGGAAAAGTCACACAGCTGGTGAGAAACTGATTTCAGCATGTAAAATTATAGTGTGTAAAACGTTTGGACAGGATGCAGTATGAGAAATTGAAGGCTCTGCTCTTGAACAGAGTAAGTTGACATATTGATGACATGTCACATCATGCTTAAGAGGTTTTGTGTAATACATGAAAAGCAACAGTTTCTCTCCAGATTGCTGAGTCAACAGATTTCAGCAAGAAATGTCATAATGTTGCATTGTAAGATTTGTAAATAATGGTGAAATTTAAGAAAAAGCTTTTG
This sequence comes from Rhinopithecus bieti, assembly GCF_001698545.2. Lineage (NCBI taxonomy): Eukaryota > Metazoa > Chordata > Mammalia > Primates > Cercopithecidae > Rhinopithecus > Rhinopithecus bieti. The sequence continues at coordinate 2,025,907 of NW_016803776.1, read as the reverse complement.
CTGCTGCAAGAAGTTTAACGCAGCGGGTAAGTGCCAGGTTAAATTTAATATTTTGTCTTCATATCTTGAAATAAAAATTGAATGTTGGAGTAACTAAGTTGGTATCTCTGTGGATGCTGACTATTCAGTGGTTGACTCTATCAGAAGTTTTGCCTCTTTCCAAAAAAAAAAAAAAATT
>NW_016803776.1:2019399-2023227 GCF_001698545.2 Rhinopithecus bieti | reverse complement strand
AAAAAAAAAAAAAAAAATTCCAATTATTTTGTCTTTCCCTTTTCCATATAAATTTTATAACTATATTGAGTATTTTCACATCAATGTTCATCAGGGAAATTGGCCTTAAATCCTCTCTTTTGGTTGTGTCTCTGCCAGGCTTTGGTATCAGGATGATGCTGGCCTCATAAAATGAGTGAGGGAGGGTTCCTTCTTTTTCTATTGATTGGAATAGTTTCAGAAGGAATGGTACCAGCTCCTCTTTGTACCTCTGGTAAAATTTGGCTGTGAATTCATCTGGTCCTGGACTTCTTTTGGTTGGTAGGCTATTAATTATTGCCTCAATTTCAGAACCTGTTATTGGTCTATTCAGAGATTCAGTTTCTTCCCGGTTTAGTCTTGGGAAGGTGTATGTGTCCAGGAATTTATCCCTTTCTTCTAGATTTTCTAGTTTATTTGCATAGAGGTATTTATAGTATTCTCTCATGGTAGTTTATATTTCTGTGGGATTGGTGGTGATGTCCCCTTTATCATTTTTTATTGCATCTATTTGGTTCTTCTCTCTTTTCTTCTTTATTAGTCTTGCTAGTGGTCTATTTGTGTTGATCTTTTCAAAAAACCAGCTCCTGGATTCATTGATTTTTTTGAAGGGTTTTTTTTTTCTTTCTCCTTCAGTTCTTCTCTGATCTTAGTTATTTCTTGTCTTCTGCTAGGTTTTGAATGTGTTTGCTCTTGCTTCTCTAGTTCTTTTAATTGTGATGTTAGGGTGTCAATTTTGGATCTTTAGATCTTTCCTGCTTTCTCTTGTAAGCATTTAGTGCTATAAATTTCCCTCTACACACTGCTTTAAATGTGTCCCAGAGGTTCTGGTACACAATAAGAACAAAATGTCTTTGTTCTCATTGGTTTCAAAGAACATCTTTATTTTGCCTTCATTTTTTTATGTACGCAGTAGTCATTCAGGAGCAGGTTGTTCAGTTTCCGTGCAGTTGTGTGGTTCTGAGTGAGTTGATTAATCCTGAGTTCTAATTTGATTGTACTGTGGTCTGAGAGACAGTTTGTTGTGATTTCTGTTCTTTTACATTTGTTGAGGAGTGTTTTACTTCCAATTATGTGGTCAATTTTAGAATAAGTGCAATGTGGTTCTGAGAAGAATGTATATTCTGTTGATTTGGGGTGGAGAGTTCTGAAGATGTCTGTTAGGTCTGCTTGGCCCAGAGCTGAGTTTAAGTCCTAGACATGCTTTTAATTTTCTGTCTCGTGGATCTGTCTAATATTGGCAGTGGGGTGTTAAAGTCTCCCATTATTATTGTGTGGGAGTCTAAATCTCTTTGTAGGTCTCTAAGAACTTTATGAATCNTATATGTTCACTCCAGTTGTTAGTAACATCCACAATGCAACAGGAAAATACACATTTTAATTCATTTATGCACTAAAATATCTGTTGATATCCAATCTTTGTCAAACCTTCTGCAGGAGAGTGTGGATGTCTTAATTAAATCATATTTATTTTATCTGAGAAGTTCTTGCCTTCATAGATTTCAGACTCTAGTGAGCAAAGCAAATAGTTAATTATTTAAACAAATGAATACTAAATCACGAGTGTGAAAATATTTCAAATAGTGTGTTATTGTGAAAACCGAGAAAATGAGAGAAGCCTTCAATTCTTCACCTGAACCAAACTAGAGAAATGTCCCCAGAGATCTGGCTTGCTCCAGTGTTTTCTGAGTTTCTCCCCTTTTCTTTCATTCACACCTCAGATACCATTTTGTAGGATTAAGTATGCACAGGCGTATATAATCCACTGATACTATTTGTATGATTTAATATAACACTTTATTCTTCGGGATTCCCTGCAAGCCAAAGGAATACAAAATGATGAGATCTGCAATATTAATTCTGAGACCAGCATATGTTTTATTTCACTATCTATAGTTTTAACATGACCATAATTTAAAGAGAGGACCATGTGTAGCACAATGAGTCTGTTCCACAGCAGGACTGAATCCCATATGTAGTCCACTTCAGACTTATTGATCTGTGTTCCATCATTCAAACAAGGGAAGTCTCTAGCTTGGCTACCTAATTCATTCATTTATTTCACCAATACTTATTAAATGCCTGCTTTTCCTAGATGTCAAGAGATCTAACATTGTAGAGCGACACATTGTACTCATCTTAAAGGATTTACTATCAAATGCCTTCAGAGTGTAGTGGTGGTAAGTCTTTTAAGTGATTAAGATAAACAAACTGAGATATTTGGACAATATGATGATTTTCTTGATAGGTTAATTTGCCCATTAACATTGTAGAATTATACATTATATTATATAGAATATTGTTAAACACTTCTCCCAAACCTGAAGGTGCTCACAAAAGTGCTAGCAATTGAGTTTTCAACTTCAATTAAAATAACACAAAACAGGGAAAGTAACCTGTGAATTTTATTCATTGAATTCTTTCCTGTTCCCCAAGTAGTTTGCAGTTTCTTTTCACTCAACTCCTGTTAGTACTTCTGAGCAGGACATTACATTCTTATGAACTAGTTCCCTCACATATCACTTAATTAAGACTGCTATAAAGTGTAGTTAACATTAGAATTTTGTACTAGAGACTGGGTTTTAGACCAGAATCCGTCAGTCAATAACAGTGACGATAGCATATATCAATAATGACAATAAAGATAATATGTATTACCAATTGCATACATATTATCTTATGCCAGACACTACTTACAGATATTGCAGATGCTGCTTTAAATATTTTCAACACATTTTTTAATCTCCACAAGAAGCAAGAGAGGAAGCTTTAGTAGTTTACTCAATGTTATTCAGCTTATAAATTGTACAGCTAGATTCAAACTGAAGTCTGTCAAATTTTGAAATCCATACTAATTGTATGAAGCATGCAACTCCAACAGGTAGAGGCACTGAAGAGGATTCTGATGCTGCATCATTGTTTAGCCTGTCTCACTCAGGGCATCAGAAAGGGGAGCACACCACTGTATGTGTTTTGCTGCCTTTTACGAGACAGAAACAAAATTTTCCCCAAACCATAGGCATCCATCTATTCAGTTTTAAACATATACTGTTGGTGGCAAGATACCTGATTTTACAAATTGGATTTCTTAAAAGCAATGTTTTATAAAGGATGAACATCATCACCTTTATTTTTTTCAAAACATATCACCTGTAGTCTCTTTAAATAAATTAGGATCAAAGTGATATTTTAAACTGTGATTCTATTTATATTTTTTATTAAGTTTGTTATAAAATTATATACATATATATACACACTATATATATATTTTAAAATTACCAAATTTTGTATTATGGAAAGCAAATCTCTTTCTATGTTTAGTTATTTTCCAGGTTTCTTCCCTAAGGGCAAAAGAGATTTTGAGGTTGTATGTATTCATTTAAAGATATTCAGTGAATAGGCGAGTCTATATAGGTATGTGGAAGTTTATTTTTTCATCAATGACATATGATGGATATTAGTATATGTTTATGTGTATATATGTCTTCATTTAACTGATACTTTAATATCTTCACTGTGTTCCATTGTATGTGTATGCTGTATTTAACTAAACCCATCTTCCGTTGACAGGTATTATTTTCAGTCTTTTAGTACCTTTCGCAATGCTGGAATAAACATTTTGTACAATCTTCCTTTTGAACATTCATAGGAAAATTCCTAGAAATCATTGGATAAAAAAATGTGCATTTTAATATACGTTAGTTATTGCCAAATTTTACACTTTAATAAATGATTTTTGAATGCTTTCTCCACATTAACCAAAATTTTATTTTTTTGTTTAAAAATAATTTTAAAATTACAGGCAAGTTG
>NW_016803776.1:1969323-2015892 GCF_001698545.2 Rhinopithecus bieti | reverse complement strand
AAAAAAAAAAAAAAAAAAAAAAAAGAAAAAAGAGAAAAAGAGAAGGAAAAAAGAAAAAGAATCCTAATGTTATAGCACACAACTTTCTTCAGTGAGATGCTGGTGTCAACAACTTTTTAAAAAATATTTTAATACGTTTTATTTTATTTAGTTTTTTTTTTTTAAATTATACTTTAAGTTATAGGGTACATGCGCACAACGTGCAGGTTTGCTACATATGTATACATGTGCCATGTTGGGTGTGCTGCACCCATTAACTCGTCATTTACATTAGGTATATCTCCTAATGCTATCCCTCCCCCTCCCCTCACGCCACGACTGGCCCCGGTGTGTGATGTTCCCCACCTTGTGTCCAAGTAATCTCATTGTTCAGTTCCCACCTATGAGTGAGAACATGCGGTGTTTGGTTTTCTGTCCTTGCAATAGTTTGCTCAGAATGATGGTTTCCAGCTTCCTCCACGTCCCTACAAAGGACATGAACTCTTCCTTTTTATGGCTGCATAGTATTCCATGGTGTATATGTTCCACATTTTCTTAATCCAGTCTATCATTGATGGACATTTGGGTTGGTTCCAAGTCTTTGCTATTGTGAATAGTGCCACAATAAACATATGTGTACATGTGTCTTTATAGCAGCATGATTTATAATCCTTTGGGTATATACCAGTAATGGGATGACTGGGTCAAATGGTATTTCTAGTTCTAGATCCTTGAGAAATCACCACACTGTCTTCCACAATGGTTGAACTAGTTTACATTCCCACCAACATTGTAAAAGTGGTCCTATTTCTGCACATCCTCTCCAGCACCTGTTGTTTCCTGACTTTTTAAAGATCGCCATTCTAACAAACCCAGCAAAAACAAGACACGGGGAAAGGATTCCCTATTTAATAAATGGTGCTGGGAAAACTGGCTAGCCATATGTAGAAAGCTGAAAGTGGATCCCTTCCTTACACCTTATACAAAAATTAATTCAAGATGGATTAAAGGCTTAAATGTTAGAACTAAAACCATAAAAACCTTAGAAGAAAACCTAGGCAATACCAGTCAATAACTCTTATAGATAAAATAAAAAGAAAAATTTTATGTAATGTCACAAGGGAAAGTCTCTTGGAAATTAGCTCTAACATCATAGTCCAGAGCAGCAGCATTGATAATCTGGACAGCTCTACCTGGAATATACTCATCAAATTTGTTAAATTAAAGCAAGCATGGAATATTGAATTGTTTTAAATATTATAAAATTAGAGAAAAATGATGATATCAATGATATATGTGTCTACTCATTAGACATTCAGATTTTGGGAAGACAGAAATCAGTTCTGGACCTAGAAGATAGGAAGATTTAATTTCAATTAACAATTTTTCTTAGAAATGTTATTATTTATCTTATTATTAGTATAACCCTGACCTTAGGCTAAGACCCATAGTAGACACTTTGTTGGTCACCTTTCTTTATACAGAGAAAAGTGTCGTATGACTTATGTTTATCTTCACCTGTGTCTTGACCCTAGACCCTCCCATGTTCACTAAACAGGTTTGAGTCATTCTCTTAAGAGTTTCTTGAGGCAGCCTTTGTTTTTTACTTTGTCATTTTGTATTTCCGATAAAGTATGTTTAAATACTTTAAATACTTTAAAGTATATCTTAGTATGTTCATTTAGAAAGTCCTTAGAAGCAAATAGGAAGAGTTAGACAATATTTTCCAAGTGTTCAGCATTGAATTTTCTGTAGAGTTCATGACAATTGAGAGGTGAAGCTCCTATTATCCTCTTGTCTTACAATCGTCAAAGATAAGGTGAGTTAAGCCCTACTATAGAGAGTTTTTTAAAAAGGATATTTTGAAACACATCAGGTTTATTGAAGTATAATTTACATAAATAGATACATGTTCATTGAATATGCATTGTTTATGAGTCTGACAGATATATATTGCTGTGTAACCACCACTCTAACCAAGATATAGAATATACCTATACCATGAAAATTTCTCTCATGGTTTATTAGAATCAGTCCCTTTCTCCAACCCTATCCACTGTCAATCTGTAATTTGATTTCTATATCTACAGTTTTGGCTGTTTAAGAATGTCATGGATACGTAGCCTTAAACTCTGGCTCCTTTCAAATAGCGTAACGTATTTAAGATTCAACCACGTATCTTGCATGTATTTGTAGTTCATTCCTTGTCATTGGTAGGTAGTATTCATTTTTAAGGGTGTAGCACCACACTTTGATAACCCTTTCAGCAGTTAATGGATATTTGGCTGTTCCTAGATGTGGGTAATTATAAATCTGCTATAAATAGTAATGTATGGAGAGGTAGACATATTTTCATTTAGCTTGCATAAACACCAGGGGCAGGATTGCTGAGTTGTATGGAAGTTATAGGTTTAACTTAATAAAAACTGCCAAACCGTGCCCCAAAGTACCTGCATCATTTTGTATTCCCACCAGTAATAATTCAGAGTGTGGGTTGCTCCATATCCACTCCAGTACCTGGTATCTTCAGATTTAAAAAAAAGTCCTATAATCATTCCATCAGATAGATAGTGGTATCACATTGCGGATTTAATTTTCACTTCTTTAATGACTAATGATGTTTAACCTCTTTTCTTGTGCTTATTTGCCATTTGTATATCTTCTTTTGTGACATGTCTATTCAAATTGTTTGCTCATTTCTTAGTTCATTGATTTCCTCATAATTGAGTTGTAGGAATTCTTTACATAATATTTGATGCCAGTCTTTTATCAAATGTAGATTTTGCAAATATTTTCTTATAATCTGTGGCTTATCTTTTCATTTTAACAATGCCTTTCAAATAACACAAATTTAAAATTTTGAAGTACTATTATCATTTTAGAGTTTATGATTTTCCTATCATATGTAAGAGTATTTGTTTTACGCAATGTCAAAAGATTTTTTACATTTTCTAAAACGTTTATAGAGTTAGATTTTCTCTAGAACAATGATTTAGTTTAAGATAAACTCAATGAGTTTAGGGGAACTTTTATACTGAAAAGGCAATTCTCACTCCACTTAATTATTTTAGCATCTTTCTCAAAATTTAATTGACATCAATATGTTTATCCATGTCTGACTTTTCTTATTCATTTATCTATATGTTTATCTTTTGCCTGTACTATGCTATCATGACTATTGTAGCTTTGTAAATAGTCTTTAAATCAGGCTTTTGTATGTATAACAACTTTGGTTCCTTTTCTAAAAAAAAAAAAAAAAATTCCAATTATTTTGTCTTTCCCTTTTCCATATAAATTTTATAACTATATTGAGTATTTTCACATCAATGTTCATCAGGGAAATTGGCCTTAAATCCTCTCTTTTGGTTGTGTCTCTGCCAGGCTTTGGTATCAGGATGATGCTGGCCTCATAAAATGAGTGAGGGAGGGTTCCTTCTTTTTCTATTGATTGGAATAGTTTCAGAAGGAATGGTACCAGCTCCTCTTTGTACCTCTGGTAAAATTTGGCTGTGAATTCATCTGGTCCTGGACTTCTTTTGGTTGGTAGGCTATTAATTATTGCCTCAATTTCAGAACCTGTTATTGGTCTATTCAGAGATTCAGTTTCTTCCCGGTTTAGTCTTGGGAAGGTGTATGTGTCCAGGAATTTATCCCTTTCTTCTAGATTTTCTAGTTTATTTGCATAGAGGTATTTATAGTATTCTCTCATGGTAGTTTATATTTCTGTGGGATTGGTGGTGATGTCCCCTTTATCATTTTTTATTGCATCTATTTGGTTCTTCTCTCTTTTCTTCTTTATTAGTCTTGCTAGTGGTCTATTTGTGTTGATCTTTTCAAAAAACCAGCTCCTGGATTCATTGATTTTTTTGAAGGGTTTTTTTTTTTTGTATCTCTATCTCCTTCAGTTCTTCTCTGATCTTAGTTATTTCTTGTCTTCTGCTAGGTTTTGAATGTGTTTGCTCTTGCTTCTCTAGTTCTTTTAATTGTGATGTTAGGGTGTCAATTTTGGATCTTTAGATCTTTCCTGCTTTCTCTTGTAAGCATTTAGTGCTATAAATTTCCCTCTACACACTGCTTTAAATGTGTCCCAGAGGTTCTGGTACACAATAAGAACAAAATGTCTTTGTTCTCATTGGTTTCAAAGAACATCTTTATTTTTGCCTTCATTTTTTTATGTACGCAGTAGTCATTCAGGAGCAGGTTGTTCAGTTTCCGTGCAGTTGTGTGGTTCTGAGTGAGTTGATTAATCCTGAGTTCTAATTTGATTGTACTGTGGTCTGAGAGACAGTTTGTTGTGATTTCTGTTCTTTTACATTTGTTGAGGAGTGTTTTACTTCCAATTATGTGGTCAATTTTAGAATAAGTGCAATGTGGTTCTGAGAAGAATGTATATTCTGTTGATTTGGGGTGGAGAGTTCTGAAGATGTCTGTTAGGTCTGCTTGGCCCAGAGCTGAGTTTAAGTCCTAGACATGCTTTTAATTTTCTGTCTCGTGGATCTGTCTAATATTGGCAGTGGGGTGTTAAAGTCTCCCATTATTATTGTGTGGGAGTCTAAATCTCTTTGTAGGTCTCTAAGAACTTTATGAATCTGGGTGCTCCTGTATTCGGTAAATATATATTTAGGATAGCTAGCTCTTCTTGTTGAATTGATCCCTTTACCATTATGTAATACCCTTCTTTGTCTCTTTTGATCTTTGTTGGTTTAAAGTCTGTTTTATCAGAGACCAGGATTATTCTGATACCAAAACCAGGCAGAGACACAACAAAACACAGAACTTCAGGCCAATATCCCTGATGAACATCAATGCAAAAATTCTCAATAAAATTCTGGCAAACCAAATCCACCAGTACATCAAAAATCTTATCCACTACTATCAAGTCAGCTTCATCCCTGGGATGCAAGGCTGGTTCAGTATACACAAATCAATAAACATAATCCATCACATAAACAGAACCAAAGACAAAAACCACATGACTGTCTCAATAGAAGCAGAAAAGTCCTTTGACAAAATTCAACAGACATTCATGCTAAAAACTGTCAATAAACTAGGTATTGATGGAACGTATCTAAAATAATAAGAGCTATTTATGACAAACCCACAGCCCATATCATATTGAATGGGCAAAAACTGGAAGCATTCCCTTTGAAAACTGCAGAAAACAAAGATGTCCTCTCTCACCACTCCTATTCAGCATAGATTGGAAGTTCTGGCCAGGGCAATCAGGCAAGAAAAAGAAATAAAGGGTATTAAAGAGGAAGTCAAATTGTCTCTGTTTGCAGACATGATTTTATATTTAGAAAACCCCATCATCTCAGTCCAAAATCTCCTTAAGCTGATAAGCAACTTCAGCAAAGTCTCAGGATACAAAATCAATGTGCAAAAATCACAAGCATTCCTATACACCAATAACAGACAAACAGAGCCAAATCACAAGTGAACTCCCATTCAGAAATACTACAAAAAGAATAAAATACCCAAGAATCCAACTTAAAAGGGATTTGAAGGAAATCTTCAAGGAGAAGTGTGAAGTGCTCTTCAATGAAATAAAAGAGGTCACAAACAAATGGAAGAACATTCCATGCTCATGGATAGGAAGAATCAATATCATGAAAATGGCCATACTGCCCATGGTAACTTATAGATTCAATGCTATCCCCATCAAGCTGCCACTGACTTTCTTCAGATAATTGGAAGAAAACTACTTTAAATTTCAAAAGGAACCAAAAAGGAGCCCACATAGCCAAGATAATCCGAAGCAGAAAGAACAAAACTGGAGACAACACACTACCTGACTTCAAACTATACTATAAGGCTACGGTAACCAAAACAACATGGTACTAGTGCCAAACAGACACAATTGTAATTTTTAGTATGCAAATTTTACATGCTTTATTAGATTTTCTCCTAAAATTTTCATGTATTTTCTGAGGCTGTTATATGGTAATTTTATTTTTAATTTTAATTTGAAATTCTTCATTGCCGGCATGGAAATACAACTGATCTTTGTTTCCTGAGAACTTGCTAAAAATCACTTATTAGTTCTAATAGCTTTTTTGTAGATTGTTTTGGATTTTCTACTCAACAATCAGGTCTTTTGCAAATACATTTGTTTCATCTTCTCCAGTCTGTACCTCCTTTTTTTTTTTTTTTTTTGTATTTATTTTCTCACCTTATTTTATTGACTAGGGCTTTCACTATGATGTTGAATAGAAATAATGAGACCGAACATTTTTCCCTCATTCTCGATTTTAGCGAGAGTATTAAAGGCTTACCATTATACATGATATTAGCTATAGGTATTTCATATATTCGCTTTATCAGATTGAGGATACTATATTCCTAGTATGCTAATAATTTTTATAATTGATGGATGCTTAATTTTATCAAAAGCATTTGTAAAAAAATCTGCTGAGATAATTATATGATTTTCTTTTTTAGCCTGTTGATGATGGCGTTTAGCCTGTTGAAGATTTTCAAATGTTAAACTTCTTTTCATTCCTGGGATAAACCTCACTTGGTCATGATATATTATTTTTTAATTATTGCTGCATTCAATTTACTACAGTTTGAAAAATTTTTACATTCATGTTCATGAGCATGTTGGTGTGTGGTTTATTTTTTGTTACATTTGTCTGACATTAGGGTATGCTGCCTTCATAAAAAGTTGGAAACTGTCACCTCCTCTCCTATATTCTGGAAGAGTTTTGTATAGAATTGATTTTTTTCTAAATGTTTGGTATAGTCTTCGCCAGTGAAGCCATGTGGGACTGGAGTTTTCAATGTTGGGAGGGTTTTCAGTTATATGTTATTCAATAAATGTAAAACTCTCAAGCTTATGTATTTCTTCCTAAGATTGGTAGTTTGTGTGATATGTGTCATTTCATCCAAGTTATAAAATTTATGTATGTGAAGTTGTTAATAATCTTCCTTAAAGTTCTGTTACTATTTCTAGGATATGTAGTAATGTCCCTTTGTCACTCTTGATATTGGTAATTTATGTCTTTTTTTCTAGTATAAAGATTTAATAATTTTATTGCTCTTTTCATAGAAAAAAACTTCTGATTTTATTTAATTTTATGACTTTCTGTTACCAATGTCATTGGGTTTTTCTTTCATCTGTAGCATTTCCTTCTTTTTGCTTGCTTTGAGTTTGTCTTCTTATTCTAGTTTCTTAAAATGGAAAATTGTACTATTGATATTATTGATATTGCCTATCTTATTTTCTAATATAAGCATATAATGCTGTATTTTTCCCTCTAAGCCTTTTTTTACCTGAATTCCACAATGTTTGACATGTTATGATTTCTGGACAATATTTTCTAATTTTGCTCTATATAACCTGTGGTAATTTTTAAATTTGTGGTTTAACTTGTCTTTTGATTTCTAGTTTAATTCCATTTGGGGCATTTTGAATTTTTTACCTCTGTTGATGTTTGTGTTAAGGCCCAGAATATGGTCTATCTCAGCAAATATTTCTACCCAACTCTGAGTGTGGAAGTTGAGTCTACCTAATCAGCAACTGAGCTACGAGCTAGTTTTGAATGGTGGGGTTTTATTATTACCTTCGGTGCTCTACAAGTTTCAAATTCTCTACTGGTAGGTTGCTTTTGCCTTCTTTTTTTTTTTTTTTTTTTTTCCCCGAGACGGAGTTTTGCTCTTTTTGCCCAGGCTAGAGTGCAATGGCGCGATGTCAGCTCACGGCAACCTCCGCCTCCCGGGTTCAAGCGATTCTCCTGCCTCAGCCTCTCAAGTAGCTGGGATTACAGGCATGCGCCACCATGCCTGGCTAATTTTTGTATTTTTAGTAGAGACGGGGTTTCTCCATGTTGGTCAGGCTGGTCTTGAACTCCCGACCTCAGGTGATCCACCCACCTCGGCCTCCCAAAGTGCTGGGATTACCGGCGTGAGCCACTGTGCCTGGCCTGCCTTGTTCTTATACTGTGGGCTGCAGTACTAGAGGGTGCTTATAAGTATTCCTACCCTTCAACTTTCTGTATACTTGAGCCATAGAAGGAATCTGTCTATACACTCTTGCTCCTGCTGAGTGAGAGACCTCTGCTTCTGGATTACTTAGTACTGGACTTGTTGTGGGAGCTGGACTATATTCTGTCATTCTGGTCCAGTCTCAGTCTGAGCAGACTTTTGTGAGTCTCAGGGGTGATTCTTTCTCAACTTAGCTGTTCCTCTTCACTTTAACAACCAAACTCTACCGTGCATCATCACTTAGTCTTGGGCAGGAGTTTCCTGTTTTCCCTGCAGTAGCTTCAGCCTTCTGCTTGGTATCAGTGCAGGATTCTGGGTGCAAGATAATTTATTCCTCCTTCTCCCAGAGTGAAGAATTATTTTTCTGCTATTGTACCTCTAGTCATAGTGGATCTCTGTGTCCTGAGAATGACAGTTTTACTGCCCTTTCCCAAATAGTTTTAAACTTTTGCTTTGTAGAAAAGAAGGATCTGTAGCATGTTCCAGAGGTTCATAATTGCTTGCTAAGGGCTGCCAGTGAACTCCCACATGCCTCCAATGGTGCGGTGGGCTGTTTCCAGTCTTTTGTCCTGATCTCAACTTTTCTTTTAAGAACCCAGTGGAGGTCCATGGAAAAGATCTTGCAAGTGAATATGGACTTCCCGTATGTCTCCTGTCTCTGTTTATTCTAAAGTAACATGTTAGTCCACCTCTGGCCTTTTATAATATATTATGTTGTAGATTGATGTTTTTCTTACCTGCCTGTATAATAAGAAAAAAAAATGTTTTTCACCTCCTTCTCCAAGTTCCGCCAAAGGTGAAAGGCTTCTTGTATTTTGTCTGTCCTTGGAAGGGCTTATTCCTTTTCTCTTTGGCATTCAAGTTATTTGGCTGCTTTGAAACCTCAGCTCTCTGATGGACTCAAGAAAAGTTGTGATTTTGTAGGCTTTTCAGGTTTTTTTCACTGTTAGGGTGTGACTGTTGTTCTTTGGAGCTTTTTATATTTAAAGTGGAAGCATATGCTATAGTAATTCTGACTGTAATTAGTAAATGCTGATTATTAAGCTGTTCATAAGTAATATTAAGACTCACTTGTCCCTAAAATAGTTTCATTGGGTTTTTAAGATCGGAAAGAAAAAAGCCCCACATACATATTTGCATGTGTAATGTCCATAGGTGTAGGAGGTTCCTAAATTGGAACTGGAAAATATTAATAGTCCAGAAACAGTCCTTTCTTAAGGGCTCATGGAGAGGCTCTCTTAAGGAGCCCTTAAGAAAGGGCTGTTTCTGGACCAGTACCTGAATATATTACAAAGACCTCAGTTATTTAAGTAAGGAACGAGGTAGTTGTGGGAGGATTGTTGGATATGCAGTGTGGATAATTTGGGAATCTGTATAAGCTACTGTCATCTTGGCATCCTGGGGGTGCCTGGAGAAACCTTGTCCTAAAGATCCAAGAAGTTTTCCGTAGGACATCCTTAAGTTTCAGTTGAGAAGGGGAAAGTATATGATAAAGACCTTATTTGTATTAATTAGTAGAAGTCTATGAAGAACCAGGAAAAATATGGGGGACACAAACAAGGCTCCAGGGATAATAAGGACAATAAGTTCAGCCACAGTGACTTCACTGTACAACTGCTTAGGAATTTTGGCACAATCATCATCAATCAAGTGCTTGTGGACACTAAGCACTTCTGTCAGCAGCATGCTGGTGATGTCCAAAGAAGACACACAGTTATTAAAACATCTGCATTGATAGATTCTGGCTTTCAGAAGAAGGCTTCAGAATCTGTTCTTCTGTCAAGCAGTTGAAGACAAGCAGTACTAGTAACTCATTCATGGACATATTTAAGCATCACTGAGTATTTGGGCTGGGGAGATCCCTGGAAAATGCTAAAACTAGTAAAATGGCTGGTCCCAGAGTTATTTTGATTGGTTGTAAAATTTGCTTGTGCACCCAAACTAGTGAGATACAGAGCATGTTTGTGTTTAACAAAGGATTTACACAAAGAATCGAACAATCAGCCTGGACTGTGGTTACCTTCAGAACTCAGACTATGTTTTATTCATAAATGCATCCCAGTGTCTAATCCAATACCTGATACTAATCATTTTTTATTAAATGGATGAAGAATGATGATAAACTTGAGAATATAGTGTGTCACTTTGATGATATTACTCAGATATATTTATTGAATAGTTCCTAATAAAAACTTTCTGTAAGGAAGAATACTATATTTCTATCAGTTGCCTTGGTGTTCATACAGGTAAAAAGTTTAAAAGTATATGGATTGTAACATTTCCAAAGATGGCCAAATAATAATGACTGTGGTTTAGAATTTAAACAAACTTTCATACCTTTTTATGGTTAATGGACTGTGGAGTATTTGTTTCAGGTCTAACAGCTCAAGAGACACTTAAGATTGTAGGATCTTATCAGATGTTTACTGTGGACTCATTTTACTATGGAGGATCCACAGATATTCTTCAGAAATGGGAGCCACAGTTTCTAGGATCAAAAGAAAAATGACTCTCTATAAAAAACAGTGCATTTCTGAATGCACGTTGTAAATAGCAACAAATACTTTTCTTACTTGGTTACATCTAGGGTAGAAAGTGAGGCTAATTCGATTAGGCATAGTCTAAGACAGAGGTTGGTACATTACATCTTGCAGACCAACTCTACACTCAGCCTATTTTTGTAAATAAAGTTTTATTGGAAAATAGGCATGTCGATTTGTTTCGGTATGCTACAATAGAAAATTAAGTTGCAATAGAGACTATGTAGCTCAGAATAGCTAAGTTTTTTTTTTTTTTTAAACTATCTGGTTCTTCAAAGAAAAACTTTGCCCATTCCTGCTCTAAGACAAACCAACCATATTTATGTGTGTTCTTTGTGTATATGTGCATGTGTGTGTGCAGGATTTTGAGTGCTAGAACCTTAATTCGAGTCTCATCACTCAATTACTCACTACTGTGTTTTGCCATAACCATCCATACTATAAACTTAGCTTTGTAATGGTTCACCATTGTCCTCAGGACACTTAACATAGCTTAGAAGAAACTTCATTATAGGCTCCTGCTGTCATTTGTCATTTGCTACTCTTCATATTTACTCTTTCCTTCAACCACGTTCAAATTTTATAAATTCCTAATTTTTTCTCAAAGCCTCTTTCTTCAGATTCTTATCTTTCTGCCTTCTTACTGTCTTCTTTATTTGTCTTCGTCTTTCATTACTTTTCAATGATCAGCCAAGCACCAGCCTCTCACCCTAAAACTTGCACATCACTGCTCCGTTCCTGTCCATACACACACACACACACACACACACACACACACACAAAACCAGGCCAGTAAGTTAAGTTCCTCTTGTAACTGAATTAAATAATGACTAATTATCTTTTTAATTTATTATCATAATTAGGTATTTATTGTCATTGTTTTTATTGATTCAAAATATTCTGTAATTCTCCACTCTGCTAGATTCTGTGTTTGGTCTATCAAAATAGGAGCCATATCCTGCTCACGTTTTTATCTTCTAACCTAGAGTTCTGATATTGTATATAGTCAACAAACACTATTGCATGAACAAATAAATGTATTAATAGCAGGATATGAACTTTGTGAAGGGTAAGATGAAATAGGAATCAAAGTTAGCAGCCTAGAGGTAAAGTGACCATTCATTCTAGTATACCTGGGTCAATTCTGGTTTATACCAATGGTCCTAATACAACTATTATCCTCGTTACCAAAAAAAAAAAAAAAAAAAAAGCATTAGTTTGGATGTTAAATCACTTGATTATCCATATCTCAACTTAATTTTTGTGTGTGATAGGAATGACTTTTGAAGAAAATAGTTTGTTAATCATGGTCTGGGTCAATGAAAGACATTTTCTTTCCATATTGACTAAAAATTCTAAATTTGAAAGACCAGAGAAACATGAGTTGCATGTAGAAGTCAGAGGAGCTGTGTGCAAAGGGACATTGTGGGATTTGGGGGAAGCAGTGCTGATCTAGAGTCTCAAACAGTCTCTCACATAGTCATTGGGAAGTAGTGTTATCCCTATTTTGGTGAAGAGTTAGGTAACTTTCAATTTTTGATAAAGATGGAGGAAATAGAACTACTGAACAAGGGTTTTTGCATATTTGCCTGTGTTGAGAAGAGATGTCATAGGCAGCAACTTGCAGTTTTATGGAGAGCACCAGCAGTAGTCAAAGTGTAAGTGCTCCCACTGCCTTGAGTACAGAGGTCATCTCCAGTGGTCTGGTATCCATGGCTGCAGTTTTTCTGGAGGAAAAGTAAGATGTTCACTGCATATGCCATGAAATAACTGAGACAGACTTTGCAGAAAGGGTTTGGGAATGTGGCTCAGTGAATCTTATATAATAAGATTTGAGTTAATTGATCTGCAAATTTAGGTCTGAATGTTAACATGACCTGATAATTACACACATGATAATGGCATGAGACATTCAAGTGACATATTTATAAATAAAGAGAAAATTAGTGATTGTTAACATTTCACAACAGATTCTGCCTCACAATGTGCTCTTTCAGAGAACTTTAACATGATTTTTAATTATTACCATGAATAAAAGTTCAAGATGTTATCATGCATCCGATCAAATATTAATAAATGTGCTTAGAGAGAGTGAGTGTCTATCAGCAAAACAAAGGGAAAATGTCATTTTTAGCTAGCAGAGGAACTTAGTAGAAAACTACTAAGTTTTCTACTAAGAAAACTTAATTATTAATAATAAAACTTATTAAGAAAAGCGGTAGAAATGGCTCTAGGAGGAAGATGAGAGAGATGGTTTTTCACAGCTACAGTTGACTGAAATGAAAATGCCTAGCTTTGTTCCTCTATGGCAAAGGCTCAGGACCTATCAATTTTGTCAGTACCTGAATACAATTTTGCTGGCGGACTTTAATTACATAGGCTAGACAGCTTGCAAGGGAAAAAAAAAAGTCGAGAATCTCTATTCTGGGGTAAATTTCCTAGCAGTGTGTGAGAGGTGTACGCAGAAATCCTGTTGACAAAATATTTTGTGCAAGTGCCTCCCACACACAGCTTTAAAATGTTACCCCTATGTGTTTTCCATTCCTGCTGCTATTCAAATAACAAATGTCTGCAGTGTTTTAATCTGTTTCTTTCTCTTCCTTGCCCCATGACTCCTCCAAGAAACATTAGCAACTATTGCATTCATCTCCTTATGTCATTTCATGTAATTTTAAAACGATTTAAAATTAAATTGAGTCCCATTTTCTAAGAAGTTATCTAGAAGGTGAGTTAAATAAAATGAACTATGAACACTTCACAGTAGTATAATATGCTTTTAAGGTGTTGAAATTCACATTTTCATTGAAAAAGTTATAAACCTTTTAAAACCATCTTCTGTATTATAAATGTTTTCAAGAAGCACTGAAGAAACATATAGCTTGAGATTGTAAAGTGACTGCAATGCTTCTTCTGTAAGGATCTGAACATTTAAATGTTGCCATCCTTGTCAGTGACACCAACATTTTACTCTCTTCCCCCGTTAAGTGGACTATCATGTTAGTCTGTGTATACTCTCACTTCTGGAATTTATCTGAAAACTGTTATCTGAGAGCATGCTTGTTCTTAGTAGCAGCCCCTGCAAATGTAGTAACAGAGAAATTCGGGTCATTCATTGACTCACCATTCACCCAATAAACTTTTATTGAACACTTGTGGTGTACATATTGTGGTGATATTGAGAAACAAGCATGTGAGTGGGAAGTAAATAGTCAATAGGTTCAGGAAGACTTGGCATGGAATCCCATTTCTGCTCTTGCTTGCAATGTGGCTTTCGGTGATATATTTAACCTAACTGCATTTCAGCTTCTTTGTATCTCATCTTTATATATGTGATTATAAAGATTGGAAATATCATATAGATAGATCCTAAGATATGGGAGATGCTCATCTTAGGAAATTACTTTCTTCTTTTTCTTTGTGGAAAGATCTATAATAAATTTTAGGAAAAAAAAGGGAATGGCATAGTAAGAAGTGCAGTCTTGTATTAAGAAGTATCTGGATTTCAATTCACTTTCTAGCACTTTAGGGTCCAGTGGAGTGTCAGAATACCTAGTGCTATCTTAGTGGTAGAGAGAAAAGTGTCGATTTTTAAAATTTGGTCTACAATCAGTCACGTTCCTCTGGTAAGGGAGTCAGTGTTATATATCCAACACAATTTAGCTAAAAAGCTCAGTCAGGTGCAGTCACTTAAATGGTGTCATTAGATCTGTGGTTCTCAAATTGTAATGCACATTAGAATCACTGGTAGAGTTTTAAAAATACAGATTGCTGAATGTCACCTCCAGAGGTTCTGCTTCAGTAGGTCTAGGGGCTGAGAACTTGCATTTTAAATAACTTCATCAGGTGATGCTGATGATGCTGGTTGGGATACCACATTTTGAAAACTTCTGTTTTAGGTGATGCTCAGTCTTCAATGAAAATTTCTCTTTGTCTTTTATTTCCTCTTACTGTTCAACTCTCTGGACACCCAATTTATTTTAATAAAATTTTGTATCTACCATTGACAAGAATATAAGCATATTTGGATAATTCTGAATATGTGTGTTAACATTTACTTGTTGCTATAGGTATCACGTATGTCAACATAGTTAAGATAGGCACTGATAAAAATGTAAGATGGGCTGAGCACAGTAGCTCACACCTGTAATTGCAGCACTTTGGGAGGCTGAGGTGGATGGATCACTTGAGGCCAGGAGTTCTAGACCAGCCTGGCCAACATGGTGAAATGCATTCTCTATAAAAAATGCAAAAATTAGACAGGTGTGGTGGTGCATGCTTGTAGTCCCAGCTGCTTGGGAGGCTGAGGTACAATAATTGCTTGAACCTGGGAGGTTGAGGTTGCAGTGAGCTGAGATTGTAACATTGAACTCCAGCCTGGGGAACAGAGTAAGACTCTGTCTCAAAAAACAACAACAAACAAACAAAAACCATAAAGACTGCACTCAAAGAACTTGGGTTATTTAGAATATTAACATATTTATAACTCTTGTCAGTTGACATTATTATAATTTATATTTTTTGCCCTTTGAGTAATATTATGGACTCACAGCATTTCAAAGGTTTAACTCTGCCCAGTGAACTGTAACAATTATCTCTGTTTTTATTTTTTTAGTTAGGACCATAGTCCTCTTTAGCACGATTTCAGCTATCTTCGAAAGCAGTCTTGCAGTCTAGCATCAAATTATTCCAGGCACAAATTGATTTTCCGTGTCCAAAACATGGACCCTAACTATTCACATTATTCGCTGTTAGTGAATAATAGTATTAGAAAGATAGATTTTATATTCTAGGACTATATATTAGATTAACTAATAGAGCTGGGAACATTTATTAAAATTCATGAATTCATATTAAGATATCTAATTTTTTAAATTATTTTAACTTTAAAATAATTTGTTCTATTTTAAAATGTGGTGATTTTGCTTTTAAATATAAACTACCATCTCTTTCGCAACTTTTAATCGATTTTGTATACTATGCTGTATTATTGCAAATAATATTGCTAATTTAGAATATTACCATTTTTCATTCAATCTACGATGCTACATATTGCATCATTAAGAAAAAAGCAATGCTTTTTGAATATCCATATTCAAAAACTGAATAGT
The DNA here is from genome assembly GCF_001698545.2 of Rhinopithecus bieti. Taxonomy (NCBI): domain Eukaryota; kingdom Metazoa; phylum Chordata; class Mammalia; order Primates; family Cercopithecidae; genus Rhinopithecus; species Rhinopithecus bieti. The sequence continues at coordinate 2,000,279 of NW_016803776.1, read as the reverse complement.
GACTTTTGCCTCATAGCATACACAAACATCCGTTTAGGTGTGTTGTAGACCAAACTATGAAAGGTAAAACAATAGGTTTCCAGAAGATAACCTTCATATCTTAAAGCAGAAAAAATATTTATTAGGCAGAATATAAAAGCTTTAACCGTAAGAGAACATTAATAAACTAGACTACATTAAAAATAGGATCACCATTAAGAAAGTGAAAAGATGGTCCACAGTAGTAGGAGAAATGTAGTTGATTTTTCTTATTTTAAGGGTAATTTCCATTTTAAAGTCATCACCAAATAAATTTTTCTTTATTTTTTACTATTTTGCCCTTCTGGGGTTTCCTCTGACATTAATTTGAATTCAATTGATTTTTTTCATAATAGCGGGTAATAATAAGTGTTGAGAAATCATTGCGTTAACATAAGGAATGTCTCCTGATAGGAATACTGAAATCACTCCTCCTATGCGGTTATCTGGTATTGCTATACATAATTTTCATAGGTTCATTTTCAAACACTTAGAAAAGTGTTCAAAACACTTCAGCAATTGGCTGTTTTGCTTTATTTCATACTATAATACCTGTTTCATAATAGATGGGAAACTCATGGCTTTTAAATATGAGTTTCTTTTTTAAGGCAGCATTTCTATTCATATTTAAACAAACAAACAACCACAAATCATTAGAAAATGACCAGAAATTTATTGAAAGAAATAATGCAGGAAGTAAAATGCATAAATAATTATTTCTAAGCTATTGGAATTCTTGTCATGTTATTCCCCTATTTTTAGGAACCTTAAAATAAACTCACTGAAATGAAACAATAAAAAAAAAAAATTATCTATACTTACATGTTACTGAAAAGCATTTATATCCAGAATATACAACGACTTTTCCAAATCAACAAGGAAAAAGGCACAGTTCAATTTTAAAATTAATAAATGGGCAAAAGGCTTCAACAATCACTTCATCAAAGAGGTTATCTGAATTGCCACCAATATAAATATAAAATAGTATGACTCATTCATGATCAGGGAAATGCAACAGTAAGTCACAGTGAAAATGTACTTCATACCCATAAGAATGGCTAAAACAAAATGTGCTGAAATAGCCAATATTGTTGTATGTGTAGAACTGCTGGAATTTTCATGCACTGCTGGTGGGTGTCTGATTTGTACAAGCACTTTGTAAAAGTGTTTGGTAATACTATTAAACATATGCACATCCTATGACCTAGTAATTCTACTCCTATGTATAAACCCAATAGAAACTCGTGCATATGTGCACCAAAAGCCATAACGAGAATGTTTATATAAGTATTATTCTTAATTTCTAAGGTCTGGAAAGAGTCCAGTATCAACTAACAGTAAATTGGGTAAATACATTGTGATATATTTATACTATGAAATATCAAACAAGGAAAATTAATGAATTACTGCTACATAAAGCAACCCAGATGAATTTAATAAATGTGTTTTTTTCTAAAGACTCCAAATACAAAATAATATATACTATGTGACATTATTTATATAAATTTAAGAAAACAGAAAAACCAAATCTGGTGGTGAAAGTTAAATTACTTTTGAGGAAGAAAAGGGTAGTGGCTAGGAGGGGCACAAGGGGCACTCTGGGCTTCTGCAAATATTATATTTCTTGACTTGGTTGCAAGCGTGTGTTCACTATTTGTAATAGCTCATCAAGCTGTATCCTTTATTTTATGTACCTTTGGTTTACACTTCAATGAAAACTTTTTTTTTATTGCAAAACTGTATGCAAAAAGTTATATGGGAACAGCATAGAATAAAAATGGCTGTATCTGACTTGGCACATCAAAGAAAGCATCTCAGAGGGAAGACTTGAAGTCAGAATATATCATTGATATATTCAAAGGTAAGTGAAGAAATCCTTCTTTAGTGGGTTAAAGAAGTAAGTGCTTTATGTTTGTCATAACAAAAACAACTCAGAAATGTACATATCACAATAACATCATCAAGAATTCTGGCTAACTCAGTTCTTGCTGTCCTTAAGGTGTGTTTTTTGTCCTTCTGGCTGAAAGATGGCTGTTGTTTCTGTGAGGACTTAGCTAAAGTCACAGGAATGGAGAAGGAAAGAGGCAAAAGTTGCCCAGCAATCTTATCTTATGCTTTATTGACTATAGCTGTGTCATCCCTAGGTTTAGGGAAACCTGGGATGACAAAATAGAGGGAGGCAAGGAAAAGTGGTTTGAAATGGGTGGTGAGTGAGCCAACCTATGTGACTTGCCATAGACTTGAATGGTTTATCTGCCAAATATGCTTTGGGAGTGTACAAAAATGAAAAGAAAAAAATTATATGCAAGTGTAGGTTTTTGCCACCATATGCTTTCTCTACCATAAATAAGGTCACATGTTTCCAGAAACTTTCCCTTTCTCTTCTCATATAGGAGGATTTAAGGTACACTGACTATACTTCATGTTATGGCGGTTCTCAAGGAATGAAGAACCATGAAGACGTTTGCTGCTTAGGTATTTAATTAGGAAGCAGAAAGCAGAGTATCTGAACTTGTATATTAACAATGAGGTCCAACTATTTTCCTCTTGGTTGTTCTTCTTTGGCATAGGTGAGATGATGGGAAAAATGTTTAATTTGGCATCAGTTTTCCAAAGCATTCAGTAGATAGGCATCCAAACTTAAAATTTCCTCAAGAAAGCAAGAAAAGGCCGCGCAGTAGCTCACGCCTGTAATCCCAGCACTTTGGGAGGCCGAGGCGGGTGGATCACGAGGACAGGAGATCGAGACCATCTTGACTAACATGGTGAAACCCCGTCTCTACTAAAAATATTTTTAAAAAATAGCTGGGTGTGGTGGCGGGCGCATGTAGTCCCAGCTACTCGGGAGGCTGAGGCTGGAGAATGGCGTGAATCCGGGAGTCAGAGCTTGCAATGAACCAAGACAATGCCACTGCACTCCAGTCTGGGCAACAGAGCTAGATTCCGTCTCAAAAAAAAAAAAAAAAAAAAAAAAAAAAAAAAAGAAAACAAAGCAAGAAAAGAAAAAATACGTCAGTAACTTTAGAAAAAAACAAAATTATCTTTTGGTCCATTCACATTCAGTACAACAGAATGAAGAATCTGTCAATTCTTGAATTAGTGGAAACTGGTCAATCATTTATGCAACAAATAATTATTGTGCGCCCATTATGATGATTCCGGAATTTGGCAAGTTGCATAGTTAGTAAATTCTTAAATTTAAATTGAGCCTTTTTTGACTATAGATCCAATGGTCTTTCTATTCTGTGAGTTGTTTGGAATGATCTTGATTCCTATAATGATCCTAATAGTTGATGCATCTACCCATCTGCCCAATTGTCCAACTAAGTGGCCAGTGAATACTAACAATGCACAAAAATGATACATTTGATATAATTTCGCATTATTTTATATCAACCTCAGTCATTGTCAGTAGATTCTAAGATATTAACTATTAACTAATTGTAAAAGGGAAAAATTCTCATGCAGACAATTTTCTGATTTTCCCTGGGGGTGGGAGCTCACTGGATTAAAGAATTTAGGTGTAATTTCTAGCTCAAAGTTCTACCGAGATAGGTGTGGGGGTCTGTATATAACTGGGGAAATCTGGTATTTTGAAATATCATTTTAGAAAAAATTAAGAAAACCTTTAAACTTTACATTCTTATGGTTAAAAAAAAATAACAAAAGGAAAGAACAAAGTTTCCAGAAATGCCATACACACATCACTTGCTTTTCCAGGCTTAACTACTCCTAAACTGTTTCTTAATCAGGATTGGTATGAGCAACATGTAAGAAATGATGTTGTTCAGGGAAGTAGAACTTCCATTTAGCTTCATATATTGAATTAATTTTCTTGGCATTCTTACATTGTTTGAGAACTATTTAACATTTCCTAAATTCACGGTTAAGGCAAACTGTTTCAACTGCCACTAAAAAGATAACCTTAAACAAAATAAAGTACTATTCAGTATATACTTAAAATAGAATTATTTTGTTCTAAAATGTTGGTAATTCTATGGCAGTGACTCAAAGCAAAATTAGGCAAAGAGCTCATTGGTGGGTCTCTTTGCTTGGATGAACCTGAGGCAGCACATGCATTACCCATGAACATGTGGAACACTGAGACTGAATTATAGTTTCGCCTGTACACTGTACGGAATATGTTCTTTTACTGATCTTGAGCAACTGAGAGCACTTAATGACAACACTTAGCATATTAAATGGGATGGGCTTTTTCTTCCTTACCATTTAAAGTTGGAGAAAAAATATATGGTTTACCTTTCAATCATGGAAATGAGTCCATATGTGTGAAAGGGAAGCAAAGACACAGAGTTTCCTGCGGCTCTTTCAAGTATAACCTACCTTAAAAATAAATATAATTATTTGTCTGGAAAAGTAAAACTAATTTGTATACATTTTATAAATGTATTTTACATTTGTCAGTGATCCATTGCAGAGGATGGAAAATCCCTTCTAATGGCTCATGAAACTTGTCACAGGTAGGTGGTATTTGATGACTCACAAAAGAGGAACTGTGGTGCAGATTAATTATTTTTTTGGCTATAAAATGATACTGGTTTATTTTGCACTAATAATGGGAAAGTTAATAAATGTCATTCAAGTCATTAAAACTAAAATTTCTGATGCTGTTGAAAATTGTAATCCAAGAATATTTTGAGAGCACAAATATTTATGGTAATCTACCATAATTATTAATATTCGTGTCCTTAATATAATCTACCATTAATTGCTAATATTCTTCAGAAAATCTATTCTTTATCAAGCAGTAAATAACTGGTTTCATTGTTTCACTCAGTAAGGGAATAATCTCAACATTGACACTTAATACTGGAGTTTCCATCCTACACATAATTATCATACCATAAAATAGTTTTAAAATGCGCCATTAACCAGGCCTAGTGTGGGCAAGGGTGTTGGAAAATGGGCATCTTCATATATTGCTTGTGGGAGTAAACCAGTACAACATTCCCAGAAAGAAACACGTATCAAAAGATGACATACTCCTTGAGCCAAAATCTAATTCTAGAAATCTGTCCCAAGGAATTAATCAGACAAATAAGCATATTCATTGCAATATTATTTTTAATAGAATAAATAAAATAATTAAAATTTCTTACAAGATGATTTTAAAGATGTTAATACTAATCTGGACCACAAATTTTCATAATTTAAGTTTCACAAGTTTATGTTGTTGATATGGAAAATGTTCATATTATGCTGCTAAAGGGAAAATGAGGTTACAGAAAACTATGTGGTACATATAACTCTACTTTTGTAAAAATAAATATACTTATTTATAGTTAGACATATATGTAAATATAGTCATTATTATAGAGATAGCCAGTTATCATTGCATTAGATATATTAGATACAAATGAATAGAAAAGAAAAAAAAACTATTATGATATTAAAATAGTCATCCCTCTTATAAAGAATTATTTAAAAAATTATCTTCCTTTTGCTGTTCTCTGTATTTATCTTTTTTCTACAATACATACAAATGCTTGTTTGTATAGTGAGAATTAAAATAAATCAATGACTAGCCTATATTTTATTAATTTATCTACTCTCCCTCTTGGATGACTCTGTCTTCTTGATAGACTGTGAGGGCAGAAAGAACAATCTAAGCAGCAGGCTGCCCATATCACACCTGCCCTTTTCTACCAAGCATAAGGAACCATTAGGCCTATGAAGATTTCTATCTATCTGTTTCTCCCCATTCATACATGCATAAAATCAATTTTTTTGACTAAGGTGAGTAGGAAGACAATTGGACCTCTTATTAGCAGCTCCCTAATTTCTCTCTGATTTTCCTCCTTCATTGACTGGTTGAGTTGTCTCTCCTTCCGGGTTTGAAAGCTGTTCTTTCACTTTGATACATCTTTATCCATTCAAAGTATAGGCATTCAAGGTTTGAACCTGGGGCATTAGCAAGCCACATTCTTCACCTGTAGGTTTAGGATGTTGTGAGAAATTTCTTGCTTCTTCCCACTTTCTCACCCTTTTGGGTAATGTTAGACTGACCAGGCCCAAGGTTCTGATGGCTCCACCCACAAAGTGAGAGAATCTCGCAAGTGATTGGGCAAAGCATTGTAAGGGGATTTTTTCCCCCATTTTGGACGTTATACCCGTCCAGTCTATGGAATATCACAGACTCTACTTCTGTGCCTATTTAAAATGAGGATACAGAAAATGAAGGCAAAAGGACACTGTGTAAGTCAGTGGTTAATAACATGAGCTGTTGTATTAGACTTACCTAGGTTTGAATTCTAACTCTTTCATTTATCGGTGAGGGATGTTGAGGCAACTCACTTAAGCTCCCTGAACCTCAGTTTTCCATGTGTAATATTGGTATATCTATTATGTTATTAATATGAAGATAAAATAGATGATATATATATATGTAAATAAATTAGAGTAAAATTTGATATATAGCAATAGTACATGTGCTAGCTTATGATGGCAATGATCATCTATGTTTATTTCATCATGATTATCAGGTAGAGTCCATCTGAGGAAGAAGGGAAGGCAGAGAAGTTGGGTTAGAAAATGCAACAGCAGCGACTACTGTTATTCATATATTTGTGTAGTTATAGTAGCTGTTTCATATTTCCATGTGTAATATTTACCATTCACAGTTTATAAATCTGGTTATACTACATTTATAAGTTCCATTTCTAGTTCAAGGGTGAAACAAAACAAAATAAGAAAGATACCCAACACTGGTTTCTATATAAAGGGTTAGGCTGCTTGTTACGAACTGGGGCAACTGCATCTGAATTCAGTTTCCTTCTAGTTTTTGTTGGCATCTTCTTAATAGATCTTCCTTTCCACTTTCTCTACTTTTATCTTCTAAGATGAGAGTTAATGGCTAAGAACCCCCAAATAATATTTTATTTAATTTAGGTGATAAATAGGAATGCAACATTAGCCTATATTTTCTTATCTTGGTCCAAAGGTTTCATTCCTAAAGTTGGGCTTATCTTTTCCTTACATGTTTGTTTCTTAGTTCTTTTTTTGTATTTGGTATCATTCTTCTTTCATTTTCCCTATGCTAGAATCTTCTCTCTTTTTGAGAGATCTTGACATTTGTAGCTGTGCGATTTAGGCTAGGATGCTTCAGGGTACACAGTCTATTGTTATTCACTCTTAGGGGTTCCTAAAATATCTCTGAAAATTCCCCAAAGAAAATATAATCTATATATGCAAGAGATAAATTTTTGTAATATAATTGAGTGTAGTCTTCTGTATCATTAACAATTGAAACTGGGCCTTTTATTGGGTATAGTAAAAAATATATATCTTTCAAGAATTTTGTATGCATTTACTGTATTTTAAAATACATTATATTGCAAATATTTATACCTCTGTGTTTTGTTTCATGTTGGTGAAAAATAGGCAAAGATAAACACAGATTTCATATGATTTATTTTTCCCAGAGGACTTGGCTCTAGCAGTTACAAAATGTAAGGCAGTTTAATTCATACAGTTTTTATATATTTCACTGACCATTCCAATCTTTTGTTTTCCTGCAAAATAAAGCCATTTAAGGGATACTCACTGTAGTAGTTTCCTGCCTTAACAAGTTATCACAAACTGGGTGGTTTAGAACAGCAGAAATCTATTCTCTCCAGTTCTGGAGATTAAACATCTGAAATCAAAATATCACAGGGCCATTCTCCTTCTGAGGGCTCTAGGCAAGAAATCCTCCTCGCCTTTTCCTAGCTTTTAGTGTTGTCGGCAATCCTCGCAGTTCCTTGGCTTGTAGCCAAATCACTCAAATGTCTGCCTCTGTCTGTCCACGGCCTTCTTTCTGTGTCTGTCTGTATTTCTGAAGCTCTCTTTCCTTGAAAGGACACTAGTCATCAGATTTAGGGTCCACCATAATCCAGCATGATCTCATTTTACCTTGATTACATCTGCAAGCACCCAGTCTCCAAATAAAGTCACATTTACAGGTACTGGGGTTTAGGACTTGAATGTATTTTGTCAGGGGGAGACATAATTCAACCAGCAACACTCACAAAGCTCTTAATAACTATATTGTAGAACTTAACTAGTAATTACTAGTCTAAATGGTGTCTACCTCTCTTTCATTTTCTCACCATGCCCTCCTGCTCAACCCTGAAGGTCAAGGTCTATTTCTTTATTTTCTGTATGTCTGCCTTTATAGCTAGCACACTGCCTGAACATATTCCTTAAATGAATATAAATGGAATGGAGAATATAAAGAAGGGAGACAACGAATATGTGAAAGTTATGAAAGAAGAAAGAGTTGGTCTGTAACAGATTTGCAAATCTTGCTGGTCATCAGCTGATTGGTAACTTTTGGGAATTTGTGGGTTTCTCCCTGAGAAACTAATTCATCGAATAATCATGCAGCCCAGAAATCTCTATTATAGACAACTTGTTTAGATGGTTCTATTTTTTGGTCAAGAATAGGAAACAGGCTGGGAGCGGTGGGTCACGTGTGCAATTCCAGCACTTTGGGAGGCCGAGGCCGGCAGATCACTTGAGGTCAGGAGTTCGAGACCTGGTCAGCATGGCAAAAACTGTCTCTACTAAAAATACAAAATTAGCTGGGTATGGTGGCGTGTGCCTGTAGTCCCAGCTAGTTGGGGAGGCTGAGGCAGAAGAATTGCTTGAACCCGGGAGGCAGAGGTTGCAGTGAGCCGAGATCGTGCCACTGCACTCCAGCCTGGTGACAGAGTGAGACTCTATCAAAAAAAAAAAAAAAGAATAGAAAACTTTTGATGCTTGAAAATGACAGCGGAACCACACAGGGAATAATCATCTATTTCTCATGACAGTGAAAGCTGTTTCACCTTAGCAAGTCATTTAATTATTCTGAATTTGTTTCTTCATTGGTAAAATGAGTACTAATCAGTTCTAAAATTCCAATTTTTCTGTTTAAGGTCATTACCTGTAAAAATGCTTGGGCATTGTAGAATTTCTTTCTTTTGTCTTTATAGAAGAGATCATGTATTTGAAATAATTCTCAGTCTTATCATTCTAAGATTGTAAGAAAGGTCCATGGTTGGTTATCTGTAAGTATTGGAACAAAGATAACTTCCTCCTACTACCTGCCCCTATATTTCACATTTATATAGTGAACAAATATTGCTTTTATAATGAAGGGATATTAATGCATATTCTATTTTTGTTTAACAAACAAAAGTTAAATATCAAGAAACAAAATGCAGCAAGTCAAGTGTTACTATAAAAACTAAAGGAAAATCTGCAAAAGGAAAGGAGAAGCAAATATAAGTGCATGTACAGTTCAAAAAAAAGGAACAAAGTTAATATAAAAGTAGAGAGGGTATTAGGCTTTTAATGTCAATATTCTTGGCCTCTCTTCTAATTTTATATTTTGTCAAGATCTTTGAATGTTTTTTGCTATAAAATGGCATTTTCTCTTAAGATTTCTAAGCTGAAGTTGGTTTAAATTCAGAGTATGCTGAATTTGTCTAACCCACAGATTGAATAAAATAATAAAACTGTCATATTGGGGGTGACATTGTCAATAGCATTGTCAGAAAAGTGGGTGTTCACAGAAGAAGAAACAAATATAAGAAAACTCAGATAAATGGAATTGCCTATACTTTATTCTTTTTAAAGGCATAAATGGAAAATATTTGTATATCAGGTACATAATCTATGCATTTATAGATATATATCTATATACTGATACTTGAAGACCTTGCAATAAGAATTTAGTGTTGCTGTTTTAAATTCAAATTTCAAATTTTATTCTTTAGATGAAATCAAAATCCAAGAAAAATGACGCTGGGGAATGGGTTGACAGAAAAGCCAGTTTGACATCTGACAGTTTTATTATTCCCCCTGATTTTCTAGGAGGCTTTACCTTCAGAGGAAAAGTCAAACAAAACAACTTCAGAATGAATGGAAGAATTTATCTTTGCAAATTCATGGAGAGTCCTTTAGTAGTCAGACCACTCATACAAAAATTATTGTGGGCTTAATTTTGACTTTTAGGAAAATAGATCAGTCAGGTAGTGTGAATAATTGAGATCATGTCTTAAATTATATAACAATTATTATTTTAAAAAAGAAGATCATCTCATAGGTGGGAATTGAACAATGAGAACACTTGGACACAGGAAGGGGAACGTCACACACCGGGGCCTGTTGTGGGGTGGGGGATTGGGGAAAGGCTAGCATTAGGAGATATACCTAATGTAAATGACGAGTTGATGGGTGCAGCACACCAACATGGCACATATATACATATGTAACAAATCTGCATGTTGTGTACATGTACCCTAGAACTATAATAATATTTATACTATAATAAAAGTATAATAAAAATTAATAAAATAAATAAAAGAAGATCATCTCAATTATAAGCTTAAATTGATTCATATATTGAGAAAATTACTTACCTTTACTTCACTCATCATGTTACCTTCTTAATGTTTGTGAGTAGATTCTCATCTCACATTAGCAATCCTCACTACAGACCAAGAAGGATTATAGAAGAAGTTAGAGAGTTTCCTTAAAAATATATGGGAATTTCAATTCATATTTGGATATGTTCTCATTTGTAGAGGTTAGCACACACAATCTATTTTTTAAAATGTTTCTGGGCTACTTTGCTGGGTTGCCTAGCAACATGAAATCCTGAATATCTAAGGGTAGTCTTTCCCTGGTGAAATGTCAGTCTTCTTATAAATGATAAGCTATAAGCAGTACCCATCAAATTAGTGATAATTTTTGCCCAGGATGTGAGATTACTTCCACAGAAGTAGATTTAAATGAGAATTCAGAGACAAAAATTACATTTGAATATTGTATACCAGGACTTCTGGAACAAAGCAGCATCATGATTAACCAGGAATAGGCTATTTATATTTGGGGTTCTTAAAAGTTTGGAAATATCGGTATTGAAGATTTTTTTAATCCACATTGCAGAATGCTCACTTCATTGGCACAAAAAGCTGGAGAAGTTTTTATATCATAACCTGACTAGAATTTTTTTCTTAATCTATTTTAACACTGATATAATCTAATGGGAGCAAGCTATGTGTTAATGATTTCAACATGTTCAATCCTTTGGTCAAATTCTGTTGATTTTCCCTCTACTTCTTCCTACTTTCATAGCAATACTCCAGTATGTGCAACAAGAGCTCTCCTTTGGACTTCCAAAATAATTTTCTAACTGGTCTGCCTGCATCCAATCTTTCTTCCACTAGACTGCACATATTTTTAAAACGCAAATGTAATTATTCCCATCATCTACCCCACTTACTTAAAAGCTTCAAAGAGTTTTTATTACTTTTGGGATAAAAGTAAAGCACTAAATGTCATCTTTCACCAGGCTCTCTCTCATTTCTCTAGCTCTGGGCAGTTACTTCTTCAAGGTCTTTTCTATTTCAGGATAATTCAATGCTTTTGTTTTAGCCCAGGGCACTCTTACAACAACATATACATTTTTCTTTTCACAGCATGCACCACATCTGTAATTTTACATTGACTAATGTGATTATTAGTGGCATGCTCCTCCACTAGACCACAAGTGCAATAACATAGAAACCAAGTCTATTTTTAATCATCATACATTGTACAATTCCTAGCATGTAACCTAACAATTGATAGGTACACAATAAATATTTCATTGAATGTATGAAAGGAGGAATGTAATATATTCTTTTTATCTTTTGAAGGATAATATGGGGTAAACCCTATGATCTATAATATCTTAACATGCCCTTGGGTAATAATTATTTTTAAACATTCTAAGCTTAATACATTTCTGTTTAATAAAGGGAATTAAAATAGAGTTGCCTTTTACCTAAACGGCTTCTAGCTCAGGAAAATACTTATATTTCCTCTGTATCTCAAATAATATAATTAAAAAATATTTTCTCCCTATTTCTTATGCATGTAATATCATAGGTCCTCAGCGAAATATCATACCCTCTTGGAAACAAATCCTCCATTTCAAAGCAACCCATATAGCTGTGATACATCCATTTTCATTACTCCATTCTTGTAAACAACTAGCAGAGATTGTACTTTTAAGTATATAGCATATAGGGATGTGGTATTAAATAAATAATCATTTTAGCTCGTGGAATTTTAGATAATATTTTTTGAAAATCAGTGATCTGAAGTCAAACTTAATCAGTGGTGTGGGAGGGATCACTAATTAAATTTCTAAAATTATCTTATCTATTTATATTTGGAAATTCTCCTGTGAATAAAGTTAGGTGGCATTACGTAAAATGAGGCAACGGAAGTGCTAAACCAAAGACCCAAATTAGCAGCAGGCTTTATTGGTATTTGGAACTTGTAAATTAAAAAATCACAAACATAAATTGCGTCTTCATAGTATATAAATTAATAATGCAATGATGACTTCATCCTCAAGCTTAATCATTCCATAATAAAATCAATTTATGATTAATTCAGTTATCTCAAGTTAAGAGCTATTGGGTTTCTCATAAATCAAAATAACTTTCATAAAGTGTCAGTTCAAAATGTAATTATCTTTGTAGCTATATTTTAGCATTTATTCTGCATCTACAAGAAAGTAATATATCCAAAGTAGCCAAATGTGGCATGATTATAATTGATGAATTGGTTAATTAATTAAAAGCTATCATAGAAGTTGCAAGTTTGTAATTTCCTTTATGCTTAAAGATTTCTTCTTTGGTAATTAGCATCCAATTTTGTGATTTTGGAGCAAATGAGTTGTATATTAGTTGGCTCGGGCTGCCATCACAAAATACCATAGACTACATGGTTAAAACAACAAATTTATTTTCTCATAATTCCAAAGTCTGGAAATCTAGAATCAGGATGCCAGCAAGGTCAGGTTTTGGTGAGTGCCTTCTTCCTGGCTTGCAGACAATCCCCTTCTTGTTGTATATTCACATGGTCTTTCTTCAGTATGGCATTTGGAGAGAGGGTTCTCTCTCTTCCTCCTTTTCTGAGGCCATTGATATTATAGGATTAAGACCCTACCTTTTGATTGATCTCATTTAACCTTACTTTCCTCCTAAAAGCCCTGTCTTCAAATAAAGTCCCATCAAGAACTAGGGCTTTAACACATGAATTTTGGGGATACACAATTCTGTCCACAGCATATGCTTATAAGTTTGTAATCAGCTGTTACATTCCAAATGTTTCTGTGATACAAATATTTCCTGTCATAGCTGATGGGATAGTTGCTTGGAACAATATTCTATACAACGCAGGGACATTTAAAGATAAAAAAGTCTTTATCTGAAATCAGTTTTTAAAGGGATTTGACCTGTAGTTTCAATATGACGTGCTCAATCATTTTTTGCCATCTTTACAGGTTAACACATTTGCTGAAGATTTGATTCACACAGGACAAGTCTCCTGTCTTGCTGTGTTCCTATAAAGATCTGACTCAAGTGTGAGGATCAAATTTAAAACAACATCCTTGCTTGGATCAGAATTGAGAAGGGTCAATGGTAGTAGCAGAACCTGTTCTTAGGTACAAATTAGTTTTATGGAATAAGTCATACCTTCTTGAAGAGAGCTAAATTTGTCTGACTTAGGTAGGAGCTTAGAAGTGTACAGGCAGATTGGCAATTCATAAGGTAATCAAGTCCCTCTGTTGGAAAAAGCCTGTAGTACTTTTATGTTGCTATGTTCTGTTGGTTTCTTTACTGATGGGTAACCAGTATTTTTCATTATATTAACTTGCCACACTTGAGGACTTGATTTTAGTTTTCCTAAAATGTATAATGATAATACTTGATTGGAAAACATAATTCGAATCCTCAAAAAAGTAGATTGTTAGCTGTCTCAAAGGATGTGCACTGAATTTGTAAGCTTATTAATTCCTAGTTAATTCTCAAGATTTCTACATGACAACTCAGAAACACAGAATAACATACTCCCATATTCTAAGCTAAACATAATTTACACATGAAAACCTTTTAGTTGATGTTGTGTGGGATATCCAAGAATGTTTTTGTATAAAACTTTGGAGTTAATTGCTGTAATTTAGACATGGTCTGGATTGGAAATCAAAGTTCTAGACCATGCTGCTGGAAATGCTAAATATTTTCCTTACTCAAATTCCTTCTTGAAGAAACTGTTCATCCAGAACTCTGGAAGCCAATTAAATGATCTCTTCTAGCTATGGAGAATTTATACAGAGATAATGTAAATTAGTTAACTAGGGAGCTGGTCCTCTATTCATGATAGATCATTTTTAAAGATAGCAGGAAAACTGGCTATCAGAGAGAAAGAGAAGTTTGGAGAAGATATGCAGCAGGAAACAGAAATAGAAAATAATTCTGAGGGAGAAGGAAAGAAATTTCCACTAGTGAATTTCCAGGTCCCTGGCTCAGTCCCTGTTATGTCCAGCTCCTTTCATTTCTTGGCCAAAAATGAATGTGTGATCAACTATTGCACACCTACAAAAACACCTATTTTGAATTTTAACTTATTTTTGTGTGCTTTTGTTCTTCGCCATCAAACATGTCTAACTAAGAGAGGTATATTTCCTGTCCTCTAGATTCTTCATTTTTTTCTTTTCACAGAGTAGAGCTTTGGGTATAATTTGGTTGGATCCAGAGTGAATGAACAAAGGTGATAGAGTCATTCTGCACTTCAGCATCGGAATACCCTGTTAGTATGAGAATTCTTTCTATAACTTTTCTTGGCGTCGAGGATTCTGGCTGTGGCCTTTCTCCAGGAGGACTTTGGACAAAAGTCAAGATGTGTTATCAAGGCCCATTTTAAGCTTTTGACAGACAGTTAACTTCTGTTTGTTTTTAGTCATGGAATTAGTTGCCCTGTGAGAACTAAGAAACATTTTAATGAGAATAGGTATCACCTCTTAAGCAGAACTGAAAGTTATTTTTGTTTCTTCCCAAGTTCTCTATTAAATATCAGACCAGATTCATACCAGAAATAAACCATTGATATTTCTACCAAGTTATATCTTCCATTTTTGTTACTGATGTCAATTAGTATTGATGATATTAACCCTACTATATCATTAGTCTTTAAGGGACTTCATTTATAGGACTAGAATTGCTGTACTTTGTTTAATTTATGTATGTAATCTAACTTTAGATCACTACATGCTCTTTTTAATCTTCAAAGATGCTGCTTATTCCCTAAACATCATTCCTCAAATATCTGTTATCCCTACTGCCTACTCACTCTGCTTTTGCTCCCAGGCCAGGGATTGCTGATGAAAGAAAATGCACAAGAGTTTGACAATTACAGATTCATTCTTTGGAGTTTCATCATGAGTATGCCTGTCATCATATCAACCCTTTTACTCACCTCTCAAATGTCACCAAGCTATTCTCCTGGTTATTATTCTTTTCTACTTAAAACATTTAACCATCCACCATTTTTCTCTCCCTCGTTCTTATGGAAATATTGCTTCTTACTTATGCTGCAAGCTGAATTTCACTGAAAAACACTCTCACATTACCTCACCTTCATCCTCTCATGTTTCCATTCAGGCACTTGGGAAAAAGTCATGGAGCTGTAAGCTCCTTGAAGGTAGAAATAATATTTTAGTCACCGTTTATTTTCTTTGATGCCCAACTGATTGTCTTTAACGTAAAGGTTGCTTCCAAACTTACTCAAATATAAGTATTATTAAACATAAAATAAACCCACCTTCCTTGACCCTGCTACTTTTCTAGCTACTTTTTAGTCTTTCCATTTACATCAAAATCTTGAAGAAAGACTTCTCCATTGCTTTTAGTTCGTACCTACTTGCTCTATTTTAACTATGTGAAATAAGATTTGTCTTCTAACCTCATGAACTTCTGAAAATACTATTAAAATATTACCAGTGACTTCTTTGCCCCTACAGCCAGGAACTGCACCTTAGCTGTTAGCTTTTTTTTTTTTTTTTTTTTTTTTTTTTTTTTTTTTTTTTTTTTTTTTTTTTTTTTTTTTTGATGTTTTGATGTTTTGGATGCACTTAAGTATTTAGTATTTGAAAACACCTTCTTTTTGAATCTTTCTTCTGCTTTGGTTGGTAAGTTGCATTGATTCTCCTATTCCTCCACTCACTCTTTCTGTATGTTTTTAGTGACTTCCTTTTCTTCTCTCAGTTTTTAGGGGAGGGTACTCAAGCCTCTACCTCAAACCTTTCCTGTTCTTGGGAAAGGTTTCATTTCTGATGTCTATGCAGATAATTCCCAAATGACATCTTCAGCCCTCGTTTCCTGCATGCCTTCTTCCTGTGTTTATTCTCAACTCACAGTAGTATAGATTGGATTGAACTGTGGATATCATTTTTTTTTTTATTATACTTTAAGTTCTAGGGTACATGTGCATAACATGTAGGTTTGTTACATATGTATACTTGTGCCATGTTGGTGTGCTGCACCCATCAACTCGTCAGCACCCATCAATTCATCATTTATATCAGGTATAAATCCCAATGCCTCCCCCTCCCCCCTCCCATGCATAGGCCCGGTGTGTGATGGTCCCCCTTCCCGAGTCCAAGTGACTCCATTGTTTTCAGTTCCCACTAGGAGTGGAGAACATGCAGTGTTTGGTTTTATCTTCTTGTGATAGTTTGCTAAGAAATGATGGTTTCCAGCTGCCATCACCATGTCCCTACAAAGGACGCAAACGCATCTTTTTATGCTGCATAGTATTCCATGGTAATATGTGCCACATTTATCTTAATCCAGTCTGTCACAAGATGGACATTGGGTTGATTCCAAGTCTTTGCTATTGTGAAGACTGCCTCAATAAACATACGTGTGCATGTGTCGTTATAGCAGCATGATTTATAATCCTTTGGGTATGATACCCAGTAGGGGATGGCTGGGTCATATGGTACATCTAGTTCTAGATCCTTGAGGAATTCCCAACTGTTTTCCCATAATGGTGAACTAGTTTACAATCCCACCAACTGTGTAAAAATTCTCCACATCCTCTCCAACACCTGTTGTTTCCTGACTTTTTAATGATTGCCATTCTAACTGGTGTGAGATGGTATCTCATTTGTTTTTGATTGCATTTCTCTGATGGCGAGTGATGATACAGGAGGCATTTTTCATGTGTCTGTTGGCTGTATGAATGTCTCTTTTGAGAAATGTCTGGTCATATCCTTTGCCACTTTTGATGAGTTGTTGTTTTTCTTGTATATTTGTTTGAGTTTTTAACTTATGACAAGGCACAGTAACCAAAACAGCAGTGGTACGGTACCAAAACAGAGATATAGACCAATCGAACAGAACAGAATCCTCTAAAATAATACCACACAGTCTACAGCCACTGATCTTTGACAAACCTGAGAGAAACAAGAAATGGGGAAAGGATTCTATTTAATAAATGGTGCCTGGCAAAATTGGCTAGCATAAGTAAAAAGCTGAAACTGGATCCGTTTCCCTTATTCCTTATACGAAGATTAATGTCAAGATGGATTAGGAGACTTTATGTAGACCTAATACCATAAAAACCGTCTAGAAGAAAAGCCTAGGTAATACCATTCAGGACATGGGCATGGGCAGGACTCATGTCTAAAACACAAAACAACGGCAGAAAAGCAAAAATTGACAAATGGGATCTAATTAAACTATAGGAGCTTCTGCACAGCAAAGAAACCTACCATCAGAGTGAACAGGCAACCTATAGAATGGCAGAAAATTTTGCAATCTACTCATCCCGACAAAGGGCTAATATCCAGAAATCTGTAAATGAAGTTTTCTACCTGCCACTCTCATGATTGACTTGCCTGCAACATAAAGTTCCTACTTTCTGGTCAAGGATAGTATTCTGATAAGCTTACCACACTTTACCTAACTAGTCTTTTCTCCTTAAACATTAGCTTCTAACCTTTGCTCCAGATAAATTTTTGTTCTCATACCTTCTATCTGAACTTTTTCAAATGTACATGGAACTCTTCCTGATTTCTAGATTTTGCAAATTTGTCTTTTCCCATATATTAAATTTCTGGTCCTACAGAATATATTTCATTAAATTTCAATTTCCTGTTTACTCACCAGTCTTACCAGACTCATAGTGGTAAAGGACTTTTATTATGCTTCCTGCCATATACTCAGTGCTTAGCACTACGTCTGTCACTTAGCAAGTGCTCAGAATATATTGAAAAATAAATATCTTAGCTCTGATTCACCTACAGAATCTAGTCAAATGAGTGCCACATACTATGCTCTCCATTCTTTCTGGCTGTTTAATTTATATAGAGATAGAGACAGATAGATAGATAGATAGATAGATAGATAGATAGATAGATAGATTTTCATTCTTGATTATAGTGAATGATGTCTGTTATAGACATCTGTTCATACGGTGGACTTATACTGCAAATACTCACATTTACAGTTGCTTTTTATTTCATTTAAAAGTATTTATAACATCTTGTCTTGTTTGGCAACCAAATTGCATAAATAAATTTAGCAATGTCTAGCTTGTTAAGAGTTTACCTTATAATATTAACCACCCACTTAATTCTGCATCACTGTTCTTATGAAAGAACTGGCAAAATTATTTCATAATCATCTCTGACTACATTTTATATAGTTTCATGTTAGTTGGCCTAATATACTATTTCCTATGTATGCTGATAATTTCTGATTTTATACTTCAATACCAGTGAGGCTTTTGTTCAATATATTCAGGTTACACAAGGAGATTATTGTATTGCTATTATTATTATTAAATATTCAGGCTCTGAAGGCTTTCAAGTAGGTTATTTGGTTTAGATATATTATTGCAATAAGTAGTTTGTACCCTTAAAATATATTTTATTCAATTCACAACAGTTAAAGTATTAAAATCATAGCCCAGTGAATTCTTGCTTATTACACATTATACATTGATACATTAATGAGTATAATTCTGAGAAAGACAGACAAAACTATACAAATCTTTGATTAATAGAATATAGGTCTAAACATATTTCTTGTTTACTCTGTGTTGTCCAAATTACTAAGGGCAATCAACAACCACCTTAAAATTGAGACAAATCGACTGTTTTTATAACACAGAATCTTGAGTTAAATTATAAATTATAAACATTATATAGTTCTTGATGAAACAAGAGGCTGTAGTTTCTTCTATAACTGGCTTATGGGGGTGGGGAGTGGAGATTAGAGAGGGTAAGACTCAGAATAAGACAGGTTTTAAAACATTACTTAACCTTTTATTTTTTTTGGTTTGGGGCACTTAGCAAGTTTTTTTTTTTTTCCAGGTATTCTTGAAACATAACTACTTTCATGTATATAAGTCTGGAAAAATGTGACTTATGCATCAGCTGTAGGTTAAAATAATGGAATAAATAATACCTTGTAGCATTCTGAATGGTGAACTGGTACTGAGAGTCTCTTTTCCCACTGAGGCCTTCCCCTCTGTCACCTGCCATCCACTTCTGACCTATGAGTCACTGACTATTCCAACTTCATTTAAAATCTTTATTAAATTAGTTTGAATCCCAAGCCTCTATATTAAGAGAAGCTAAATTGAATTTTATACTTTTAAAATAGAGAATTGTAGTGGATATTGCAGAATCACTGACATGTTTGTGTATTTGGACATCTTGGTATATGTATACATATACATTTGTGTGTATGAATGTATGTGTACGTATGCATATGAATATAGGTAAATTCATACCACCCACTGCTATTTTTCTTTTGTTTTAAATGGCATGCTCCATTACTTCTTTAAGAAGTAATAATACCAATAATAATTGACATTTATTGATTATTGTGTGTAAAGTGCTGTACTAAGTGCTTCGTCACACACTTTAACTAATAAAACCTCCTTTATTCAATAGTAAGCTTAGTGTAGAAGTAGCTTGGGTATATCTTGTTTGTTAGTAGATACTGCCTATTATATAATGCACACTCAATAGGTATTAGTTGAGTGAAGGAATGAATATCACTATGTCCTTATAAAACAGACATAATTGTCGTTATTATGCAAATGAGAAAAATGAGATTGAATAGTCTCTCACTTGGATGAGAACTTCCAAAACTCATCTTTATTCCAAAGTCCATGGGTTTAATTACATAACAATTAGGTGAAAATATTCACCAAAGTTTTTTGGACAGAATTTTCAGTTAAATATATTAATTCCTTTGCAGAAAAAGGATCCTACTACTAACATAAAATTCTTTATTCTCTTATGAAACAGTAACCTACTAAAATTTTTCTTAGGCTAAAGCATCTAAAATGCTTCACAGCTGTTCCAGATTAACTCTGTGTTAATGGGCTGTGGTTTCTAGGTATTTTTATACATATTTATGTGGCTTTAAGTTATTTTCATTGTTAAGGTATGACGCTTCATATGATTAGATATATTTAATAAATATAAGTATATGTACATATAATTTAATTTTAAAATTAATTTTGGAATTATCTATTGGATAAAGCTATCTGAAAAAGGTCTACTCCTGTCCGACAAGAATGAATATAAGGGAAATGCCAATAAACTCATTTTGTTTGCTACTTTAAAAACATGAAGAAGAAAAGCTTAAGAAATCAAGTGTTTGTTTTTAGAGTTCTCTGGGAAATCATGCCTTCTGCAATCAATACTGTAAGTTCCCTGTGTGTCTTCATATAGGCTTTATTTTTAGGCTTTGTAACTCTGAGTGTACTGGGTCATGTGTTCCTAACATCACCTGTTAAATTCTACCTTGAAAATAGCCCACATCAATATAGCGAATAAGTCAAATATTTTCCAAAATATATGAGGCATTTAAATGCATACGGCATGTTCTGTATCTCAAAATAATAAAAGCAATATATGACAAACCCACAACCAACATTAGACTAAGTGAGGATAAGTCGAAAGCATTCCCATTAAGAACTGGATCAAAACAAGGATGCCCACTTTCACCACTTCTATTCAGTATAGTACTGGAAATCCCAGCCAGAGCAATCAGAGAAGAGAAAAATAAAAATCATCCAAATTGGAAAAGAGGAGGTCAAACTATTTCTGTTAGATGATGATATGCTCTTATATGTAGGAAACCCTAAAGAGTCCTCCATGACTCCTAGATTTAATAAGTTAATAAAGTCTCAGGTTACAAAATCAGTGTACGCAAATCAAAAGCACTGCTATACACCAACAATGACCAAGCTGAGAATCAAATCAAGAACTCAATCCCTTTTACAATAGCTACCAAAAAATGCCCAGGAGCATACTTAACCAATGAGGTGAAAGATCTCTATGAGGAGAACTATAAAACACTGACGAAATAAATCTAGGTGACACAAAGTGGAAAAACGTCTCATACTCATGTATTGGAATAATCAATATTGTGAAAATGACCATACTGCCCAAAGTAGTCTACAGATTCAGTGCAATTCCTACCAAAATGCCAATGTCACTTTTCACAGAATTAGGAGGAAAAAAAGCATAAAATTCATGTGAAACCAAAGAAGAGTCTCAGTAGCCAAAGCAATCTAAAGCAAAAAGAGCAAACCTGGGGGCATCACATTAACCACCTTCAAATTGTACTACGTGGCTATAGTAATGAAAACAGCATGGTATTGGTATTAAAATAGACACATAGACTAATGGAACAGAATAGAGAATCCAGAAATAAAGGCAAATACTTGCAACCAACTGATCTTCAGCAAAGGAGACAAAACATACACTGGGGAAAGGACATCTATTCAATAAATGGTGTTGGGAAATTTGGATAGCCACATGCAGAAAAAATGAAACTAGTCCCCATTTCTCATCATATAAAATATTCAAGATTGATTAGAGTCTTACATCTCAAAGCTGAAACTGAAAAGATTCTAGAACAAAACCCAGGAAAAACTCTTCTGGACATTGGTCTAGGCAAATAATTTATCACTAAGACCACAAAAGCAAATACAAGAAAAAATAAAATTAAATAAATGGGACTTTTAACTAAAGTAAAAAGCTTCTGCACAACCAAAGTTATAACAGAGTAAGCAGACAACCTACAGAATAGGAGAAAATATTTGTAGAAAATATTTGTAAAATTTGTGCATCTGACAAAGGACTATTATCCAGAATCTAAAAGGAATTCAAAATATCACCAAGAAAAAAAATAATCTCATGAAAAAGTAGGCAGTGTTTATTCATGTCCTTTGCCCACTTTTTAATGGGGTTTCCTTTGCAGGGACATGCATGAAGCTGGAAGCCATTATCCTCAGCAAACTAACGCAAGAACAGAAAATCAAACACCACATGTTCTCACTTATAAGTAGGAGCTGAACAGTGAGAACACATGGACATAAGGACGGGAAAAACACACCTGGGGCCTGGCAGGGGATGAGGTTGGGAGAGGAAGAGCATTAGGAAAAGCAGCTAATGCATGCTGGGCTTAATTACCTAGGTGATGGGTTGATAGGTGCAGCAAACCATCATGACACACATTTATCTATGTAACAAACCTATACATCCTGCACACATACCCCAGAACTTAACATAAAAATTAAAATTAATTTAAAAAGTGGGCAAACAGCATGAACAGATGTTTAGCAAAAGAAGATATACAAATGGCCAACAAACATGAAACAATTCTCAACATCACTAATCATTAGGAAAATTCAAATTAAAAGCACAATGACCTTACCATAGCCAGAATGGCCATTATTAAAAAATCAAAAAACAATAGATGTTAGCACAGATGTGGTGAAAAGGGAATGCTTATACACTGCTGGTGATAATGTAAATTAGCACAAACTTTATGGAAAACAGAATGGAGATTTGTCAAAGAACTAAAAGTAGATCTACTATTCAATCCAGCAATCCCACTACTGGGTATCTATCTAAAGGAAAACAAGTCATTATATTAAAAAGACACTTGCATATGTATTTTTATTTCAGCACAGGTCACAATTGCACAGAATAGAATCAACCTAAGAGTGGGCAAATAATTTGTGATATGTATATACCATACAATACTATTCAGCTGCCAAAAAGAATGCAATAATGTCTTTTGCAGCAACTTGGAAGGAACTGGGGGCCATAATCCTAATGAAGTAACTTGGGAGTGGAAAACCAAATACCTCATGTTCTCACTTATAAGTGGGAGTTAACCTATAGATAGGCAAAAACATAGAGTGGTATAATGGACTTTGGAAACTCAGAAGTGGGAAAGGGATAGGCAATAAGAGATTAAAAAAAAAAAAAAAAACCCTATTAGGAACAATGTACACTATTTAAGTGATAGGTACACTAAAAGCCCAGACTTTACTACTACACAATTCATCCATGTAATCAAAAACCACGTATACCCCTAGAACTATTCAAATAAAATAAATAAATTTATATGACATGCTTTTATTGTCATTTTCTCACCAATGTTTCTTTGTATTGAAATATGTATTAAGGAGTCTATTTTAGTTGAGCAAATAAAATAACTTACTGAATGTATCATATGTATTCATATCACAGGCATTCTTCTAGGGAATGGGAATGATACCAGGGTAACTTAGCTTTGGTCCAATATCATAGTTTAATTAGAAAACACAGACAATTTTACTGAAAATTATAATATAGCCTTATAAATTGTGTAGCAGAAGTTTGGGGTACTCTCAAAACACTTAAGGGCATATGACCCATGTTTGGGTGATCAGGGAATGCTTCTAGGAGGAAGTGACATTTAATCTGAAATATGGAGGATAAAAAGAAACTGATTATTTCTAGTCACATCCTGAAATAAATGGTCTAAAACTTGGGAACCTAACATATTTGACTGGTTTGAAGTTGATACTTTTGCCAAGATCATAAAAATGCTGTATATTAAACTATAGGAAGGTACTTCTGGGGTTTCAAACACCAGAAAACTGCATGTATGATGAAGTCTTGTGGCAAAAGACAGCTTGCAGCTCTGAAAAAACTGAGGGTAGAAAACTTCCAAACAACTGCAAGAAAGGTGCCTATAGGCATAACAGAGTGACGAAGAGTGAGAGACAGAAAAACATACATGGAAGAAGGGGGCAAGATTAGACCCTGTAAGTGGTTTTAAGCAGGAAAGAGCATGGTAACAATCACATTTGCAATTTTGAGAGTGAGCAGATGCCCATCCAAGTGGATATGTCCAGTAGGCATTTGGAGAAACAGGTCAGAGGCATTTGTGTGTGAACTCTGCTGGGTGTATGGATTTGGGAGTTATCAGCATCTAAATTATAATTGAGGGAACAGGAATTCATGAGATCATACTGGAAGAGTGAGCAGAGCAATAAGATGAGAAAGACAAAAGAGAACCCTGAGAAACATTAACAGTAACATTATCTGTTGTGGTTTAGAGAAAAGAAGTCTTAATTCCCATTTCAAAAAGAAATGAGCTCACAACTAGGACTTGTGGTTCTCCAGAAAATGGCCCGATTTTCTAAATTATTTAGGAAATGTCTATTTTGATATTATAAAAGTAATGTTCATTTTGGATAATTTGCAAGATACAGAAAAATAAAATAAATAAAAATTACCTAGACTCTTACCACTCAGAAATAAGAGATATTAAAATGTTGGCATGTTTACTACGATTCCTTTAATTTTTTCATACCTCCTTGTATTCAGGGACCCTGGACTTGGCTGTATGACCTTTTTAGCCAATGGAACAGTGGGACATATGGCACAAGCAGAGAGGCTTGCAAAGTGCTTGTGCCATAGCTTGCTCACGTACTGCTCTTTGATTCCCTGAGACTGATATGCGATAAAGCACAGGCTTGCCTGCTGAGTGATGGTACAGAGGTGAGCCATCTCAGCTGAGACCTCCTAGTCCAACCAAACTTTCATAATGTGAGCGAGGCCATCCTAAAACATCGAGCCCCAGTTAAAGTTGCCTAGACCTAAAAACCATACCATCCAACCCACAATCATGAAAACAAAACAACAACAAAAAAAACCGGTTATTTTAAGCCTCTAAAGTTTTGAAAGGATTTGTTACAGAGCAGTAGTCAACTGATATGATGATGGCTGTTAAGTGAGTTTGCAAGTAAGGGATATGACACGTGTACTTAGAAGGCTTGGGTTTGATTTCACCTCCATGGCATCCTGGCTGTGTGGTTCTGGATAATTAACTTGCTCCTTTGAACTCCAATTTATTTATCTGTAGAATATTTCTCCAGATGAAGTACAATAGCAAATATAAAATTATAAGCTCAGAAACATTATCTGTTATTATTATGTTTTCATGAGATTAAAACATAACTGTTTCATTTTCTAAGTCAAGTTCCCTGTTAAGCAGCTACAGTTGTCCCCCTTAAGCCACATTTTTTTCCCCATGGTTTCAGTTACTCATAGTCAAAGGTAATCCTAAAATAGGTGGGCACAGTACAATAAGATATTTTGAGAGACAGAATTATCACATGCCTATAACTTTTCTTATAGAGTATTGTTATGCTTCTGCTTTATTATTAGTTATTGTTAAACTCTTAATGTGACTAATTTATAAATTAAGCTTTATCATAGGTATGTAGGTATAAAAAACCAGTATATATAGGGCTTGATTCTATCCATGGTTTCAGGCATCCACTAGGGTTCTTGCAACATATCCCCCATGGATAATGAAGTACTATGGTATACCAATGTAATATGATGCAACTCTTATCCAGTTTATACTGTTATGACATGCAATATAACATAGTAAACTACTGACTGCCATACTTCTCACAGCAAAACATAACTTGAAGTCCAATTGACTTGGATACCAGTATTTCTATCATTAATAAGAATAAACATAAAAGCTCATATTGACGTGTTGCATTCTATGAAATAGTAACTGTTATTATCACCACTTTTTATGCAAGGAAACTGATATAAACTAATTTTCTTTTAGTTACATAACCAGTAAATGATAGCGCCTAGGATTTAGCCTATGACTTGGGTTTTTCTGAGTACAGTGCTCAGTCCAATGCTATTGTGTTTCAGAATTAGAACCTTAAGTTTCCAAGGGCAAACCAACTGTGGGAGCCCTTGTAGAACTCTCAGAGCACCTGGGGCAAGATCTTGATGATATTCTACCTTATTCACTTACTGATCTTGGAAAAGTTGACTTCAGATTCGCAAACCTTCCCTACAGAGTGTGCCTAGGACAATGCATGATGCTTTATCCATTGCCCATAACTTAGAACCTGTGAAAGACATCAAAGCACTCTTAACTCGTCTCCAGTTAACCAATTAAACTTTTTGGAAAATACAATTTATCTTTCTCTTCATGGATTCCTCTTTCCCCATATATCCTTTCTCTCCATCTTTCATCAGGTAGTTAGCACCACTATTTTAAACCTTAAAAATATTTTATTCTTATCCAGCTTCCTATTTTCTTTTATACAAAATTCCTCATTCCAGCGGACCTCTGTTCTGACCCTTGTTTAAAGGGAGGTATTGCTGATTCACTTCATGGTGGATCAAACAATGTAAATATTACATTGACTAAAGGGTTATCCGAACGTAAGTTTAAAAATCAACTTTCATAGGCTTTTCCTCCTTCCAAAATAAATACTTTTCATCTTAGTAATCATATGACAATATGGCTATTGAGAAACCAGAGCCAGAAGAAAAAAAAATCTATCACATTAGTTTGTGGAATAAGCCGTTAGAGGCTTATTTCTCTTATTCTTTTCCCTTTTCTCACCCCTTCTTTGTCACCCCAGGGGATAAATTACTATTGGCATTCAAACTTTTAAATAGTTTTAAATGGCTTTTTCTTATGGTTCAGGTGTGATGTTACATCTGTCACAGATATTGAAATATATCTCATTTCTTGCTTTATAATTTACCACCTGGTTAGTGCTAGTAGCAAAAGTTACTTTCCTCCCCAAAGTGCAGCCTTTAAAACAGTGGATCATCACTGGCTCTTCTTTGTGACAGATGTTATCTGACATAATATAAGTGGGAATGCCATAATAAGGCACCATTAGAAAATCTGATAATTAAGTGATATTTTGATGTGTTTCAAACTTATATTTAAAAATAAATTGTAGATAGAAGTTCTGACTTTATTGCCCAAGTTTGCAAATTTTCACAGGATAGGAACAAAACAAAACCTTCCATAATACCTATTGGAAAACCATGAACCTTGCAAACTACCATCCACAAGTCATCAAATTTTATTTTTCTTCACCTTTTTTGAGTAACTTAGATTTTCAGGTAATTTTATACTTCTTGTTTCATGTTACAGGACCTCTTGCAATGGTCTGTTTCTTGCTATGTATGCAATATATGACCCATATAACTTTGGATCCAGATAATTTTGTATTGTATTATAGATATCTATTTTTCTAACCTTGTTTTTGCTTGCCTTCTAGAGATTGATTTCCTTGAAAATTAGAATTTCAATAGTCTGTTGACCATCACTGCCTAATATAAGGACATGCTGGGTATACACATAGTGGATCTTCAAAAATATCTGTTGAGTAAATACATTATTTTAGGATGTCTCTGATTCTCCCTTTCCCTTCATGTTTCTCCATTCTTTGTTCTCTTTCTTCTCATCTGGCTCTTCAGTTTTTAAGTATGCATGGGGTCATAACAGCCTACTAGAGGATCTGAGACCAAATCTTTAGCCCTTGTGTAAGGAACCTAATATCTCCATTCTCAGAACTCCCTAAAGATTCATTATCATTTGCCCCATCCTTGCACAACAGCTTAATCATAACATTTCCTTATACTCTAACCAGCACTCCTGGATCTTTAAATAGCTCTATTCCCTCATTTTCCTGCCAGTTCTCCAAAATACAAGCCAGATGAGGGGGATGGACCAAAGAAGCAAAGCAACACCATGGGCATCCCAGCAGAGAAAGCTTCTTGTTTCCCTTCACTGTACTGGAGCAAAGATTACTGTCCAAAGGTAGCTTCTCTATCAGGGGACTAGCTTTTGGGCTTGGGCCCAAGGAACAATCAACAGTACAAATGTGCATCAGCTGTTACTCTTTGCCTTATAGTTTTGCAGTCTTTCTGTTTGTTCTATATGGCCAGCTGCTTGTCTGCCACTTGGCAGGCTCACGCCAACATAGTGTTAACCAGTTCGCTTCCTCCTCATCTGGTTCTGGAAATTGATCCCTGCATATCTGATTCGTTACTTCAAACAAATCTCTGATCAAGAGGCTTGAGAGCCACAGGTGGCCACTTAAGCTGAGAGAAACAAAAGACCCTATATAGATGTTCTCTTTAGAATCAACAAACAAACCTATTTTTATAGTACTTGAAACTGATATCTTGCATATAGCAAGCATTAATTCATGTTTTGTTATAATCAGATTTCTCATAGCTCTCAAATGAACCTGATACAGTGGGATACAACTTTATATTTCTTTCTACCTAGGGAAAACCATACTATTTAAGACTTTTTTTTTTTGTCCCTAGTACTTGTCTGAGTCCTGTTTTACCCTCCAGTGAATCCTAATAAAATATGATCACCTTCTAAGACAAAGTGGACTTATACTTACTGTTGAAATTAATTATATTTCTATCACTTGGACATAAATGGAAAATGAGAGATTTATTATTTATTTATAATTATAAATGAATAGCATTATAATAGAGACTGAAAGAACCTCTGGGAATTTGGGAGCAAATTAATTTCACTTAGTCTACAGATAAAGGGAGACTTCTTGCCAGGTTGACTTTTAAGCTGAGCCCTGCAGCGATGAGTAAACATTTAAGGTAAGGGAGAATTGAGAATCAGCAAGGTACATTTAAAGCACTGAATGAAAGAAATTCCAAATTTGTAGTCAGGATAAGGGTGGTTTGGGCAGGAAAAGAGCTTGAAAATCATTTGTGCAATTGTACGGCTGCTGATCACATGTAAATAGTATGGTAATGACTACATCACAGGTAGACATATACAAAGTTGTATACTGCTTGTAGAGTCACTGTGAAGACTTCACAAAAGAAGTTATATGTTTCTCGCACCTTGAAGAATTAATAGAAATTTACTTTCACGAAATGAATGACAGTAAGACAGTGTTCCAGTAACAAGTGGATGGAAGTATAATGTTGTAGGTATTGTGGACATCGGATGCATGTTTGTAGGGTGCTGAGTGGTATGTTGAGAGTGCTAGAGACAAGCTGGGAGAAGTAGGCAGCTGCCAGTTTGTGAGCATATTTGTCATGATAAGAGACCTGAATTTTATCCTGTAGTCAGTGGGAAGTCTTGTAAATATTATCTATTCTCATTAGATTCTCTCACTTGTATCCAGAATACTCAATTCTGGAAATTTCAAATATGGGGAGCAATTCATATAGCCCTAAACTATTTTTTAATTTAGTTGTAAAGACCAACCAAGTAATTTACATTAAAAAATTCAGAGTATGATATTGCAGTACTCATTGAAATTTCTAATAACATAGATCACGAAATTGCTGACCTTCAAAAGACCACATTTGGCGTCATCCAGTAGTCCTGAAATAACTCCTTGCTTCATACATTTATTGCACAATAGATTTTCTTTTGCTCACACCTTAGAAGATCACTGTTGTTTTGTAGGCAGCTGCCCTTTCTCTTTACAAGGGAAGTAGCATTTTATCACCTACCAAAGATCATTGTTGAGAAAATAAGTATTATCACTCTGTCAATGGCCTATTTTAACTATCTTCCTTGGGCAATGATCAGAAATGAGCTGAATAAAAAGGAATGAAAGTATTTCAAACAAATCTGTTTATAGTACACAGGAAGCAAGAAAAGTCAGTCTTGATTCTTTACTGGCTTACCATTTACACAGTACCATCTACATATTTACATAGTAGAATAATCTACTCTTGAAAAATTCTATAATATTAAGGAGTATATTTCAAATGTCATTTGGTTATTCACCCAGGAACATGAAAACTATTGATATGATTCAATTTTTTAATCTGTAGTATTTATTAGCTATCTTTACAAATCTCATCTCTTAGAGACAACTATGATAAAAGTAGCTCACTCAGAAAGAAACATTTGCCTTTAGAAAACTTTCCACCTAAGTCCTAGGTGCCTGCACTTGCTTGTTTCTTGGGTCATCATTCAGGCATCACACTTTATCTGTTCCTCCTCAAATAGCCACATTTACACCAATCATAAGATTTTACTTACCTATACCATTACATTACCTATACCAATAGGTAGAGAATTAGTATAATAAATGAAAAAAGTACTAAGACATGATGTAATAATTTTAAGCAGAAGCTTTTCATGATTACATTTTGATTTTAGAACATTAGTTCTGATAGAAGCATCCTGGATGCATTAAACAGTGTGAGTAGGACTGCTCTTGTAATAGTTCAGATGAAGTAGTGTGAAGGCATTAGGCAGGAGAGAGATAGAAAGAATGTTATAAAACACACACACAAACACACACTCCATATATATGTGTGGAATATAGATATGATATATATGCATATATAATACATATACAAATGGAATATATATGCTATGTGTGTACATACATATATAATATATATATAAAGCACATAGAATTTCTAGAGATGGTTTCTATAGGAAATGATAAAGAAAGAAGAATGGCAAGAATAGGTAAGAATGTAGATGATGGGGGACATTAAGTCAGAAAACATATATAGAAAGAGAAGTGCATAGTTGAGGTAAGGAAATATAATGAATACTGTTATAGGTAAATGAGAATTAAGTGTCTTTGGGCCAGGAGTGGTGGCTCATGTTTGTAATCCCAGCACGTTGGGAGGCCGAGGTGGAAGGACTGCTTGAGTTCAGGAATTCAAGACCAGCCTCGGCAACTTAGCAAGACATTGTCTCTACTAAAGATCAAAAACATTAGCTAGGTGTGATGGCACGTGCCTATAGTCCCAGCTACTCAGGAGGCTGAGGTAAGAAGATCACTTGAGCCTAAGGAGATGGAGGCTACAGTGAGCTATGATCATGCCACTGCATTCTAGGCTGTGACAGAGTGAGATCCTAATTTTTTAAAGAAAGCATCTGTGGGGATAGCTAAGTGGGAACGCACAACAGGCAAGTAAAAATAAGACACATGTACACGTATGT
>NW_016803776.1:1940349-1965452 GCF_001698545.2 Rhinopithecus bieti | reverse complement strand
GTTTAGGACATATACCCAAAAAAAAAAAGAAAAAAAAAAAAAAAAAAAAAAAAAAATAAAAAACAATTCTAGAGACAAGAGCTGTACAAGTAGATTCCACAGCCATTGATGTATGAATAAGTAACTGTTAACCCCGTGAAAGTGGATATTACATAGGAAGAGTTCATGGAACATGAATCAAGGACACCTAAGAACAGATGTGAGAGTTCCTCTGCTTAAAGGGAAAACTAGAAGTCGACAAAGGAGGGATCAGGAAAGTAGGAACAGGCCAGAAACACACTGAGAAAAGTCAAGGTGAGAAAGGAGGCATAGGGTTAAATCTTGCAAAAGGGATAAGAATATAAATATATTCATTGAATTTGTTCATTAGAAATTCATCTCTGGTTTCTCTGAACCAAATCTTGAGATAAGTACTTGAGTTACAGGTAGATTATTGGGAGCGGATCCTAGGAAGCCAGATAGAAGGTATGGACAACCACAACAGGCAAAGAACAGAATTCAATAAAGGTTATGGCTGTGACTCCTTGGGTCCCTGTGCTGCAGGTAGCCCTCTGAGGAAGCAAATAGCAAGCACCTCACAATGTTCTCAACAACGGGCTGACAGCTGAGGGCTACACTGCCAGTGGTTCCAGGTTTCCCCAGGGTTGCTAAC
This sequence comes from Rhinopithecus bieti, assembly GCF_001698545.2. Taxonomy (NCBI): domain Eukaryota; kingdom Metazoa; phylum Chordata; class Mammalia; order Primates; family Cercopithecidae; genus Rhinopithecus; species Rhinopithecus bieti. Next base: position 1,964,800 of record NW_016803776.1, on the reverse strand, counting down.
TCTCAAATACTTGAGGGTGGGGACTGAGCAGCAGCCATACTGAGAGGAAGCCCTGATGCAGAAAGCTGAAAGATTTGGCAGGCACTGGAGGTGGAATGCCATCAGTGTGCACAGAAGCTGTAGTATATCCAGCTGCAGTGTAAGTTAAGTGTGGGTGAAGGGCAGGTTGCATGGATACACAAGGAATGTCATGGGTTAGCTCAGAATAGGTTCAGGGACAGAGAGCAAGACTGAGACTTCATATCCAAGAGGTAAGGAAATTAAAATTTTGGATGGGCTTTGGATATAGTTGACTAAATTGAGACCGGACCTGGAGGAACTGGGCATATCCAAAGAATGAATTTCACAACTGATTAGCATTGGAGGAAGGAAGCTGACCTGACCTGTTCATGTGGCGTCACTCATACCCATAGATATTTGGGTTATAATGGTTTCTGGAGTATAGGCAGTGGAGGGGTAAACATAAATTAGCAGCAGTTTGAAGATGAGGCTTGGCTGAAATGAGTTTTTGTAAACGTATTTGTAGGCATTCATTCATTTATTCAAAAGCATTTTTGAATGTTAACTGCTCAATTCTGAGCTATGCTTTAAAGTTGCTATGGTGAACACAACAGATATAGTCAGTCCCTCCTTCACGAAGATTGATATCTAATCTAGGAGACAGAAGTTACCGAAACAGCACTCATGATAACTTATTTATTATATGATCACTACCACAAAGGAACAAATGGAGTATGCTAGGAGAGCAGATAGTCAAAGAACCTCGCCTAGTGAAAAGAGAGTGAGAGATGAAATAATAATAGATGGATAATTATCTACCCTGAGGTAGCAACTGTTCTTCCTTTTCAGTTTTGCTTTTTGCTAATTAATATTTATTTTATTAGCCATTTATTTTAGTTTGCTTAAACATATCTTCAAGTAAAAATAAGAATACATTGTAAATAATTTTATTTTGCTCACCACTTGATTGAAAGTCTGATGAAGTGTTTTCAAATCAAAACTGTTTTTTTCTCTGAACTTTATTTCTACTTTTGAATTCAGTTTGGGTAATGAGAATTTAATGCTAAACTGATGCTCACTCTTATTACTTATCATCTTCACCTATCCTGCCCCTTTCCCCTTCTGCCATAAATCCTTAGTAGCTTTTATTTTTTCACTGTATTCTTAAATTTTAAAATGATGGGCCAGAGTGTTTTATTTTACCTTTCTTGGTAGTCTATGTGTTTATTTTATTTTTTTATCTTTTAAATATAGGGTCTTTCTCTGTTGCCCAGGCTGGAATGCAGTGATGCAGTAATAGCTCACTGAAGCCATGAACTCCTAGGCCTCAGCCTCCAGAGTAGTTGGGACTACAGGCATGAACCACAACACCTGGGTAATTTTATTATATTTTATTTTGTAGAGATGGAGGTCTCACTATATGGCCCAGGTTAGTCTTGAATTCTTGGCCTCAAGTGAGCCTGCCACCTTGGTCTCCCAAAGTGCTGGAATTATAGGCATGAGCTACCATGCCTGGCCCAGTCTATGTTTTGATGCTTTGAAATTGTAGGGCTTTTTTTGTTATTTTTGCTGTTCAACTGTGGAAATTTTCACTGGGAAGTTTTATTGTATCAGTTTCTCTTCTCGATTTTCTTTTCTCTCTTTGTGAAATGCCTCCAGTATGGATGTTAATTCTTCATTAATTCTGTCTCTTCAGAATTCTCTAATATTTTATGTCATTGGGAGTATTCCTAGATTTTTATTTTTTTCTTCTTACAGCTTTTTTATTCTTGCAATTGATTGAATATTTGATATGTTCAAACTACATGTGTTATAGAGGCAAAGCTTGAAGCATAATAACTACAACCCAAGACCCAACTTAAAAAGTAAAATATTATCAATACTAGTAAGGTTAACTCTGGTTCTCAGCCCACACCTGTTCTCCCTGTAGAGGTCAAGGCTATTATAAAGTTTCTTTTTAATAAACCTCTTGCTTTTTTTTTTTTTTTTGTAGTTTTATTAAGCAATTCCATATTGCTGAACAATGTATGTTTGGTTGTATATATTTTAGACTTTATAAAAATAATGTATTTCATAACATTCTGCAGTACACTTTTTTCAGTTAATAGTTTTTTTATGTTTTTGTTTTTGTTTTGTGTGTGTGTGTGTGTGTGTGTGTGTGTGGTTTTTTTTTTTTTTTTTTTTTTTTTGAGATGGAGTTTTGTTCTTGTTGCCCAGGCTGGGTACAATGACACAATCTTGGCTCACTGCATCCCCTGACTCCTGGGTTCAAACGATTCTCCTGCCTCGGTCCCCCAAGTAGCTGGGATTACAGACACCCAGCAACATGCCCCACTGAGTTTTTTGTATTTTTAGTTGAGATGAGGTTTCACCGTGTTGGCCAGGCTGGTCTTAAACTCCTGACCTCAGGTAATCTGCCCACTTCGGCCTCCCAAAGTGTTGGGATTACAGGCATGAGCCACTGCGCTTGGCCATAGTTTTAAGATCCGTTCATTTGCTACATGTGACTATAGTTTGCTTCAATTTGTGCAGGGAATTCTATCATATGAATGTATAAGACTGTTAGCAGAGAATGTCAGCTTAAGTAGAGACTGAAATCAAGTCCAAGCTACTGCTTACCAACTCCAAGTATCAGTCCAGAGGAGGGATGCCTTTTGTAATCATCTACCCAGAGGGAAAACTCTTCTTGGATTTTGTGCAAAGATTCTATATAGGGTGAACAATGAATGAGAGTTTATTCCACAATTAGTTTATTTGTTCTGTCAAAGCATCTTAAATTATTGTTTTGGGGCCATTTTGTTTTGTTTTTTTGTTTATTTTGTTTTGATGAATAATGCTTTTATAAATTTTTTGTACCTATTTCCACGTACAAGTTTTCTTTCTATGTGTAAGCCTCTTTACAGTAGAATAGCTGAATGATAAGACATGTAAACATTCAACACTATAAGAAAATACTTAATTAGGTTTACCAAGTTATATTTCTATCAACAGTTTGTGAGCATTCTTATAGTTTCATAACTTTCTTGCCTGTGATGTTGTATTTTTAAATTTTGCCAATTACTATTGAATTTGACAGTATTCCTACAAAATAATTGGTCACTTTTCAATTTTCATGAAAAAATATATTAAAATTTTTATTGGAACTCCATTTAATCTATACATCATTTTAGGAAAAATTGATATCTTTTATTTAGTCAACCCAACTAAGGAAGTAATTAGTCTGTTTATTCTGTTATTCTTTATTGTTATTGCTCTAAAGTTTTAGAATTTTCTTCATAAAGATCTTGCATACTATTTGTTACATTCATTAATAAGGGGGGGTTCTTATTGTTTTGTTATATTCATCACATGTATTTTTGCATTTTATAAAGATTATATTCTAATTATTTTGCTCTAATATAGAAATATAATTGACTTTGGGGAAATGACCTTATGACAATAAACTTTGCTAAATCCCCTTATTATTAATAATTCTGGATTCTTTTGAAGTTTCTAACTACATGAAATCTGTGAATAGCTGCCACTCTGGTTCTTTTGAACTTTTAATATATTCAACTTTACTTTTACTTTTTTAAAATGGTATTTAATACCTATATAGTGCAATATTAAATGAAAGAAGTGAAATTTGGCCTTTTTGTTTTGAGCTGCATCTTTAAATAATTTCTAATTGTTTTTTCTATTCTTGTTTTATTATGCTTTTTAAGCAATCAGCATTATTTTGCTTTAGAATTATTCAGATACCCTTGACCAGGTCTTTAATGTTGTGTCTACTTATAAGTATGCTTCGTGTCAACCACTGTTATAAGACTTTTACCTATATTAATTCTTATGATCATTTCAATAGATATATAAGTACTGGTTTGTTAAAAGCTTTTTATTATAATACATGTGGTATTTTGTTTAAAGTCTCATGTCATCTCTTTTGAAAACTGTATCCTGTATTCTCCTTAATCAGTTAATAAATTAGAGTATACTTATAGATTACTTTCAAAAAGTGAATGCATACTTGCCAATGAGATAGTTCCAATTGATCCTGAAATATCATCTTTATATACATTGTTAAATTTTGCTTCCTAATATTTTACTCATTATTTTACAACTACATTTATGAGAGTGATTGCTCGATAATTTTCTTTTCTTTTTTCCTTTTACACAGCTCTTTTTTGGTTTGTATTAAACATATATCATCTTCATAGGGTAAACTGGGGAGTGTCCTTTTTTCCCACTAAGTTATAGAAAAATTTGGAAAAGACTGGAATTACATAGTAATTGTTTGCCAGCAGTTTCTAGTGAAAGATCTCAGATTTTGTGTATGTGTATATTTGTCTGTATTTTCAACTATAGCTTTAATTTTTTAAGAATTAAAGAAAGAGGAAAAAAACATGAAAGGTGGCTTGCCAGTTAAGACACTTTATTTTAGAGAAAACAAACCTGAGGGGAGCTTCTGGCTGAGTTAGGTTAGAGGCCCTCTCTTTTACAGGCTCAAAGTCTTTAAGGATTTAGGATGGGATAGTTTATTAGAGGCTTGGACTGCTTCTTTTTTTCTTTTTTTGTGCTTATTTGGGAGGGAGAGTTGTGTGTTTGTTTCCATACATTTTTTTTTTCTTTTCTTTTTTTTGCAGCTGCAGGCATACCCCCTAAGTTTGCTTTTAGCTTTTCTATTTTAGTGCACCTGAAGGGAAAAGAATGTCCTTATTAAGGCCCACTGTTTTACTTGGGCCCATTGTATGAGGATGAAGTTTGGCAGTTACCCAAGAGACTTTTCCCCCATCTCCCTCTGTGCCTGAGCTGTCTTATCTGTGTTTTACTGTCTGCTCTTTCTGGATGCTTGTAGTTAGAAGAGAAGTGATTTCCTTGAAATGCATGAGGCTAGAAAGGGAGCTGGAACTTAAAGTGATGATGTTTGTCCAAGATGACAGTGCTCCTGCTCTGTCAAATTTTATGAATAATTATAGGACTAAATACTTTGTTTCTTCTTGAGTCAGTTCTATAAGTCATATTTTCCTAAGAATTTGTCTATGTCATGTAAATGTTCAAATGTGCTGACATAAGATTGTTTATGATATTCTCTCTCTCTTTTTTCTTTTTTCTCATTCTGTTGCTGGATCTAGAGTGCAGTGTGGCAATCATAGCTCACTGCAGCCTGGACCTCCTGGATTCAAGCAACCTTCCCACCTCAGTGGGTGCATGCCACCATGCACAGCAAATTATTTTTTATATTTTGCAGAGACAAGGTCTTGCTCTGTTCCCCAGGCTGGTCTCAAACTCCTGGGCTCAAGCAATCCTCCTGCCTCAGTCTCCCAAAGTGCTGGGATTACAGGTGTGAGCCACTCTGACTGGCAGTGTTCTCTTTTTAATGGTATTCTTACATTTTTAATCTTTTAAATATTTATTTCCCTTTTATTCCTAATATCACTTATATGTTGCTTCTCCCTCTTTTCTTGAACAAACTTGCCAAAGATTTGTATATTTTAGTCTTTTATAACATCAACTTTTCACATTTTTATTCTTCTCAATTGTATGCTTCTTTTCCAATCATTTCTATTCTTATACTTTTTTCTTAATATTTTATTTAATATTCCATTCTGATTCTCTTGTTTGATATTTCTTCTGGCAACTTCTCATGGCAGCTTATTTCCTTGTCAATTGTTAGTGTGTATATATATGTTTGAGTGTATTTATTTATTTTGAGCTCATATTTATTGTGATTCTGTGCCTTCTTGTCCTTGAGGTTTGGGTATGAGAAGCATTCTTTCAGGATAGACAGTTTATTTGCTTCTGTCTAGCATCTGAGGTGCTACATTAAATTAAAAGCCCAGGTCTTTGGTTTTGGAAAGAATATAATTAACGTAAAGCTGGCCTCTAAATTCAAATGCAGACTAGTTAGTAGATACAAATTCAAGAACCACAACTTGTAGACACAACTAGTAGACACAAGTTCAAAACCACAACTTGGTTTTTTGATCAAGAATCTTACAGAAGATGAACAATTTTTTGATTTATTTCTTTTCTTTTGCACTAGTTCTTTCCTTCTGTGAGGTTACAGACCTTCCTTAATCATTGTTAATTCCTAGTGGATGCTAGTCAGGTCTCTACCTGTTAAGGTGTTATGAAGCTTCAATTATATAGTCTCTGTGAGTGTCACCCAGGGTATATCACAGCTTCACTGCTGACTTTAATCCCTGGATGCTAGCTCTTGCTGTTTGTTTGGTTTCAGATTATTACTCCTTTTTTCTTTCAAATCACTCATTAGAGCCTTTAAAATATATTTTACTTGCTCAACCCTACCAGGCCCTCTTTCATCCCCATTGACACTACCTTGGTCCCTAGCTTGGTACCCATACATTGTTTGGAATATCTGAAAACCTCCTGATCAGTCTCCCTCCTTCCAGTCCAATTCTCACAGTGCCACCCAAGGACATTTCCTTAAAAACACACTCTGTCACTCCCCTTCCTTACAACCTCTGTGGAGAGTACTCTATCCATGGCCTTTTGAAATCTTTTTCAACCTCTCTCATCAATCTCACCTCCTGCTGTCCTTCCCACATTCCCTGCATTTTAGCCACCTACTGAACTTGGAATTTAAGTTTGTGAACTTTTTTTTTCTTTCTTTCTTTTTGAGACTGAGTCTCACTCTTATTGCCCAGATAGGAGTGCAGTGGCATGATCTCAGCTCACTGCAACCTCTCCCTCCTGGGTTCAAGTAACTCTCTTGCCTCAGCCTCACCAGTAGCTGGGACAACAGGCAACCACCACCACACCTAATTTTTGTATTTTTAGTAGAGATGAGGTTTTGCCATGTTGGCCAGGCTTGTCTCAAACTCCTGACCTCTGATCCACCTGCCTCGGCCTCCCAAAGTGTTGGGATTCCAAGTGTGAACCACCGCACCCAGCTAAACTTTTTTACATTATTAGATATTTGAGGGATTTTAGGATATCTAGTTTGTCATGTTGCTAGAAAAAGAAATTGCAGTCATATGTTTTAATTTCTAAGATTTCTTTCTTTATGAATCTTCTTTTGTTTTACCAGAAAGCTTTTCTTGATTCCTCATCATACTGTATTTTTGCACTTTTCTGAGAATAATCACTATAATTTTGTTTTTAGTTTTGTTTTGTCCTTTAAATGATCTTTCATTCCCTCCTCTTGGGTTAGTTTTTTGTTGTTGTCCACCTGAGCCTTGTCTCTTTCATGCAATTAGTTTTCCCAGATGTCTGGTACTCTTTGGTTTTCTTTTTATACTTATAAATGCAGGACTAATTAATCAATATATTGATTTGATTTGAGCAGGTTTGTATGAGCCTGCTCTTTTGGTGTATATACCTCTTTCTTCAAAATATCTTTCTGTGTAAAAGCGAAGAAAGTGTGCTTTGTGCTTGGGCAAATCTATAAATTAGAAGGCTTCATTTTGTGATAGTATATGAAACAGACACTTATATCCATAGGTGAGATTTGCTCTCAGAGGCCATCATGTATCCCAGAAACCCTTCACATTGTGTTTTGTTTGCTTTGAGAGTTGTTGGGAAAGCAGCTTATGTCATCATTTCATATTCAGTTTTTAATAAGTTACCTTAATATTCACCTTATTTCCTATTGCTGGTCCCCATACCTGCCATTGCCAAGCTTGGAATCTTCTTATGGTTCTCTCAGGAAGAGCAGCCCACATATCTGTTGAAGGCTTCTGCTATGTTTTCTGGATTAGAGCTTCTTCCAATCTGCTTTATGCTTGCAGAAATATGTCAAAATTTCTATCTTCTGATAGCCCTTGTTCCATTCTCACACGTATAATTTTCTCTGGTTTGCTCCTGTTCTCTGTCATGTCCATAAGATATGTGGAAAGAAGGGTGGGATCAATGTAAATGCTCAGTGTACCATGATTAATTAAGTTCTAGATGACCTAGTCAATATAATTTGAGTTTTTAAAGTCCTAGCAGTAGTTATCTTAAGGATATAAGTTTTAAAAATAGTTTTAATAAGTTTTGAAAGCAGTATACAACTAAAATTTGAAAATGCTACAGAAATTAATTATATAGAATGGTGAAAATGTGTAGTATTTCCTTAAAAATAATAAACATCAAAGTGAAATTTATCAGATATATAAGGAATCAGAAGAAAAATATCCATTGCTAGATTAGTGTCTTATCTACTGATCACATTATATTTGTTGTACTGTGCTCCGAAAATTGCTGAAACAAGTTGTCCTTTTTTGAGACATAGAGTTAGTGGATTGAAGTGACTTTTTTCCATAATGGAATTTGACTTACCTATCTTAAGTGAATGTTTTTTCTGTAAAGAGAATATCAAGTTTTCCTTACTAGTTAGATGTTTATTTGGGAGGTAGCACAGAATAATTAGGCAGGCATAGATTTAAATAAATCCCATCTCTGCCACTTAAAAGAGTCTGCAAATGTTTTAAGTCTCAGTGTCCTCATTTGTAAAATAATAGAGCAGAATTTCATCTTTCTGGGGCATTCGTTTCTAAAATACAAATGACAGAAATCAGATACAACTACTAGAATTATCCTTAAAAATTTCTTAAATGTCTATTCTATATAGACATACTGTTCCTTCAAAATCCAACATAACAATTAATTTTCTACATTGAAATGTATCACCACTTCTTCATTGGAAACATGGATAAGTAAATTGGTTTATGTTTACAGATGATGTTATCTGAAAAATATGTACTTTTGAAGTGTAAATTTAACAGTCAGATGTTATGAAATGAATAAAAGGAAAAAATATATTTAAGTTGACAAATTATGTTCCTTTTGGGACACATGTTCTTTGAGTGGAATAAGGGCAGATCATTTTTACGTCTATGTTGTTTTCTTCTTTCTCTCACTGTAATTTTTTTAATGTGCTGAGTAAATGTATTTGATTTTGAGTATATTGAAAGTATGTGTGATGTTACCACACTGTACCTAGTTTACTGTGTTGCTGTTAGGATTAAATAGGCCATGTGATGTGTTTAGAAGTTTTAGGTACTAAGTGGTTAATAAATGTTGGTTTTTCTTATTGGCATCAATATTATTTTTACTTGTTCACTGCAACAAAATAACACATATAAATTTATTGGTTTAGACAATTACATTACCTTGCCATAATATATTTCAGTATTTCACTTATGAACTTGCATTATCTAAGACTTTCTTCTTAGATATAAGTGCTCAATTTTCATTTTATAGACAAGGGATACTATATTTACCAGTAATGAAGAAATATTAATTATCCATTTTCTTACAGAAAGACTACATTTGAATTCATATTCTTAAATCCTACTATTAATATTGGTTAAAAATAGCCGCCACATTTGATCTACCTACTAAATTGTACACATACCATTTTGTTAAAGAGCAGCTAGATTGCCTGCATTGAGATCTTGGCTCTACTACTTACTAGCTTGATAACATTATGCAACTTGCTTAGCCTCCTTGTACTTCCATTCCTCTTTTATAAAACTGCAATAATGATAATAATGGTTTTTACTTCGTAGGATTTTCTTGGGAATTGTAAATGTGTAAAGCACAGAGCTTAGTAGTTGTTTTTATTATAACACTATGTTAATCACTCACATTGACTCATTTAATTGTCACACAATCCTCTGAAGTAGGCAGTAATATCCCCATTTTGTAGATAGAAGAAATGAGGTTTCCAAGAGCTTACACACCTTGTACAAGGACAAAGAATTGGAAGAGTTTGAAGATGGAATTTTAACCTAGGACTACCTGCATTACTGTGAACTACATTGAGTCCTTACCTGAGGGCTTCTTCAACCAAAATATGGTGCCACATTAAACAATAAACCAACATATGGTGCCACATTAAACAGTAAATTCGTGCTGGTCAATAATGTGAAGAGTAGAAGATTGTTTCATAAATACAACAGTTATCATTTCTAAGTCTCCACTTAAATCAGAGAAAAGAAAAATATTTATATTGAAATATGAGATTATTAACCCAAATAGGGGATTTATTAATGTAAGGATTTGTTTACTTTGGAATGGGGTGTTGAAGAAAATGTGTACTCTTTCTAGAAAGATTTGTAGGGTATTTGATTTTAGTTGGGTTCATTTAATAGTAACACTATTGGGTAGTTACAAGTGTGATCTTTTTCCCTAGAAAGACTTGGGTTCAGATTATGATGCTGGCACTTAAAAGCTCCTGTATTAAAAGCTTTCTGAGCTTCAGTTCCTCACCCAGAAATTGTGTATGATATCACTGGGATGGTTGAAAGAATTAAATCCCCCAGAAATGTGCCTGGTGTAGAGTACACTCTTGGGAAAACATTAGCTTATTACGAAGGGAGGGAGCAAGGGAAGTAGGGCAGAGAGACATAAAGGAGAGTGCAAGCCAGAGAGAAAAAGAGACAAATCCTCTCAGTCTTGTCTAATTCCACAATACTGTGATGTGGTTTTGAGAAAAATTCAAGGTATCGGTATTAATAGGGTTGACTAAGTAAATACATAGTCTAAACATCAAGAAACAAGATTATGAAAAATTCCAAAGTTTTTAATCCAAGTTCTCATTAAAGATTTGTATTTCCATTGTCTACTCAAACACATACACATACACACACAAGTGTGCACAAATGCACACACGCCACACAAGACCAAACAATAAAACCCTAATATTCAATTCAAGCCAGTCTGTCAGCCATTATTATGGTAAATGTGGTATACATTCTTATGCACCCAGCCTAAGATGCCTCAGAATAGTGATTAAGATTTCAGACTCTGTAGTCTAACAATTTGGGCTTGATTGTCTTCACCTCTCATCCTGTGTGTCCTTAGTCAATTACTTACCCTCTCTGTGCCTAAATTGCATCCAGGATAAAATACGAATCACAATAGAATGTATCCCATTTGGTTATTCTGAGCTTTAATTACATTACACATCTTAAATGTTTTGTTTAATCCTAATACTTAGTAATTATTTAATAAATATACTAGCTATAACTATTATAAAATAGAGACAATGCGTGTCTCAATTTACTTTATAGAACTGTCAGGTTCAAGTTAAATAAATATATATTTATGCCATTTTGACAAATGAAGATTAAGTAAAATGAGATATTAGCATTTAATATTGCTTTGCATACAACTATTCTCAGAGCTGGAAGTCTTTCTTACTTTCTATTTATCTGATATTTTCATTTCTAGGACAGCATTTCAAGTACATAGTCACATGGCTCTGGTTAACTGTTTCCAGTGTCAAGAATCTCTATTTTTTGTAGCAACCCATTTCATTATAGAATACATTAGCTTTTCTGCATATTGAATTAATACACATCTCTTTGTAATTTGCACTAATTATTCTTAGTTCTAGCCTTGTAACCATACCAAAAAACAAAACAAAGGAAACAGCAGTCAAAGTGTGTTCTGGGTACTACCTATGTATTAAAAAACCACAGCACAAGTTTGCAGTGTAAAACAGACATACTGTTTCGCAATTTTGTGGGTGAGGAATTTGAGGAGTGTTCTTTGGGCACATCTTTTGCTCCTTGTGGCATTTCCTGAGAGCAGAGTTGTCCAATATGTTGAATGGGCTGGTCTGGAGGGCCTAAGATGGTATCATTCACATGTCAGGTACATTAGTGAGGATGGACTGAACTGTCAACCTGAGTGTGTATATGTAGTCTTTCTGGCATCTTGGCCTGAGGGTATAGCTGGACTTTTTAAGTGGTGGCTGGTTTAGTTTAGAGCAAACATCTCAACAGCATCAAGTTACATGGTCTTTTCTGACCTTCTCTCAGAAGCTACTTAACAACATTCCAAGGTCCTCCATTGGTCAAAGCAGTCAGATGAAGAGGGAGGGGACATAGACCCTGCCTCTTGATGGGAGGAATGTCAAAAAGTGTGCATGTAGAAAGGGGCATGTTTTCATACTACCATACTTGACCTGTCAGCAGGCCTCTGGCTGAGGGACCTCAGCCACTAGACAGAACAGAAAAGCCTCTGCTTATGGCATAGAGGTTTACAAAACTCTCTGTTTAGAATGGTGTCCAAGTCACAACTTGAGGGGACAGAAAGGTAGTTGCACCTCAGCTGGTCTTCTCTGAATGAATTATCCCTTGTCATAGGGGACTCTGCACAAATGCAGCCATAATTCTTGTCTATTGAAAAATTAAATCTTCAGAGCAAAGTTGTTACGGCATTGTTCTACAGATAACATTCAAAACCCTACACAATCTCAATATTACTGATAACAACAAAACACAAACAGGAAAAAGAGACACAGACTCATTTTTTTTCTAATCCCAAATAGAAATTATCCTTGCTAATTACAAAGGCTTATAAAATGTCCACTGGTGTTTACAAATGGCTGACTGCTTCACTGGCAGCAGGAAGCAGTCTGATGTGCAGAGTTGGGTAGAGCTTTGCTTCTGATATCCAGAATCTAGGAATCTGAGCAATGAAATAAACATTTGTGTCCTACAAGGTAAGATTGATCTTTTTGGCTACCACATGACAGAAATGACCCACAATGGGACATAAGCTTCCATTTCTCCCTGAGTTTCTACCAAGGTAGTCTAATTGTCTATGATAGATTGGCATCTTACATTGTTGGTTTGTAGTTGGAATCTAAAAGAAAATTAGGTTAAACCATAAGCCACTTTTAATACATGTTATATATAGTTCACTATAAGCCTTATAAATATCATAGATTCATATACTGTTCGTTATTAGAGAGTTGGCAGGAGATTTATAAAAAGAAATTTTATAAGTAAAATAAACAGAAAATACATCAATGTAAAGAACTGATAGCATCATAAAATTAGAAAGGGAAAGAAATAATGAAGAGAGAAAGATAGAAAAAAAACCCTGAATTACTTGATTGCCTATAAAACTATGTGTAAACTCTTCTTTCTGGCATTGAAATTACGTTGAAAATTTGTTCCTGCTCCGCAAGCTAATTTTCTCCTTACTGTACTATGAGAAGATTTTGTTCCAGCCAAACTGCTTATTAGCTAGCCACAAAAATGTGTCATGCTTTCCTTCTCTGCCTCTATTACCTTCTTTGTGTATCCAAATCCAAATCTTAACGCTCCACTCCAATGCTATTTCTTTAACAAACTCTATGTAATCCTCCTGCTTCAAAATAAAAACCTACTCCGCAGAGCACCTGAGGCATCTACTTTTAATGTGCTGTCATATGTATCAGTTATTTTAATATACATCTTCTTCTGGTAAGGGCAGTTGCTACTTAGCTACCCGCTTTGGTCACCAGCCAGGTGTTAGAGCCGATGCTGACAGATCTTCAGAGTTTTTAGAAAAGATGAATGTGAGATTTTTCTGTGATTCCCTTTATTATTAAATGATAGTTTAATTTAAATAAAAATCACCACCATACCAGATAAAATACATCTGCAGCACAACAGGATCCTTGGGTTTCCACTTTCAGACCTTTGTCATAGAGCATCATGTTTGCAGAAAGAAGGAAGAAAAACAAGAATTGAATAAAAACTTCCTCTTCCTTTTCAAAGCCGCACAGTCAATGCTTGTGTGTGATTCTGTTCCCAGGTACGTAGAAATCCACCTACCCCCCCATGGATTGGAGAATAGGTCTTAATATTTATTAGCTCTTCCAACCACATGGATCTTAATGGGCCATGTAATAGGAAGTCCCAGCTGCGACCCATGCAAGGCGTGTGTTTTATACAGAATATAAACATCTGTCTAGTTGGAGAGAGAACACGCTCACTTTCTTTATGCCCCTTATTAACTTTCTGACATAGGGTTGATTGTTTCAGAACTTTTGAGTGAATGTGAATATTATACATGACAATTTCATTTATATAGTGTGTAATGTAATATGCCCACATAGAGACTATCACATCATGCCTTTCAACCAATCCACCTACATTTAATGTATATTTGTGATATGTATGGCTCTGTGTTTGGTGGTCTAGGCAGAAAACACATAGGAAGAGGAGAAGACTCACATTAATTGAAAACCCAATGTGTGCCAGACATTTATTCTCTTCAACTCATTTTATAAATAGAAAACAGTTTAAGAATCTCAGATGTTTTGAATAGCATGCAAACACACACATTAAAGAAACAGTTGACAACGCAACAGTGCACTCAATATCATATACTGTGGATGGTACAAATAGCATGGATAACAGTAGCTTGGAGCCAGGGGAAATTACCTTAGGCAAGATTGATAATGGAAAACCTCACGGAAAAGTGAAGCTTTGGAACTGACCTGGATAAGGCAATAGAAACAAATCCCTGTTTGGCAGTGCAGTGGTTCTAAGAAGTTAGAGGAGAACATCTCTTTTTTCCTAAGAGCGATCGTGTAGTTTGAAATAATTTCCTAGATACCACATTTCCCTGACATCATATTTTATAATATAGAAAAAATGCACATTCTTGAGTAAACTTTAAATTGTTCATATACATGTGGATGTGTAATATATATACACATTTATAGATAATCTGTTCTTCTAATTTTTTTTTAAAGTAAATAAATAATAAACTAAATATTAAAAGTTCCCTCCCACTGCATGATATTTGGCCTGGAAGTGATGATGAGAGACCTTTGATCCTGGGGCATAAAGGGAATTGTGACTTCCTTCTAGCATCATAAAAGGCATTACAGCGTCCACCTTGGTCTCTGGGATCACCCATTAAGGGAAAAGCTATCCATTATGTCATACAGACTCGTAAGTGGCTCATGTTAATTGAATACCTCCTATGTGCCAAGAACTGCAGCCTCCCACCAAGAGCTAGGACTAACTTGCCAGACATGTGCATGAGCCACCCTGTTAGTAGATTCTCCACCTCTGGAAGAAGGTTTCAGATGACCACAGCCCCAGCTGGCACCCTGACTGCTTTGGATGCCCTGAGTAAGAAACACTTAGCTAAGCTGCTCCTGAATTCCTAACCCTTTCTTCCAGAACTTGAAATGAGTTCCTAAAGCACTTGCACAGAAGAGCCACAAAACCTCAGATAGGGGCGAGAGAAAGAGGATGGAAGAGCTATTAAAATTATTTCTTTCTTCACAGTCTTTCCCAGAAATATCTCTGAAATCACATAAGTCTTGGAGGGAGGCTTTGTCCCCTTCCTCTCCTCTGAGTAACTCATTGTAGACCCCAACAGTGCAAGATGTAGGATAAGAGGAGGGATTATTTCCAGGGAGTACCAGTAATGATATTGAGCATGAAAATAGTTAAACAGGACAAAAGAAATACCTCAAACAGATCAATTGGGCAGAAAGCTGATGTGCATATAAAAGAATTCCCATCTGGAAACCAGAGGGTTGAAGTTCTGAAGAAAACTTCAGGGCCCCAGCCAGACAGTGTCTGTCATGCAAAAGGCCTCAGTGATGGAAGGAACAGGAAATGTCATCAAAAACTAATGAGACTGTCAAGTTTCAGCTAGAATTAGATAAAAGCCTGCTTCACTTGCAGGGGACAGTCCTAGTTAGAAGATGAGGAGCCAGAACAAAGCTTGAAGAATTGGATGTTTAAGATAGATTTTTAAATCTCCTCTTATTCACCTATGCCTTCTATACTACATTTAAGGACAATAACTTCAAAGTACCCGGCAACCCAGAATAGTTGACATTTCTCTTTGTAGAATGACTATTTTAAAAAGGTACCTGGAACCTCCCATTTCAAGGGGGAAAGATCACATACAACTTGAGAAACTGGTGCCTTTATAGGGACCAATTGGGGAAGATAATATCAAAGAGAAACAAATGGGAGTTTACATATGTGTTGTGTAAATTTGACCTGAGTATCAGCTTTGCTTTCTAAGCATGCTTGAAAATGTTTGTGGTCAAAGGATCAGGTGTAAACTTCTTGTTATATATTTTCTTAAGATTTCAGATTAAAAGACACATACCTGTTCAATCTACTACCTTTGGAATTATCAAATAACCACAACAATTTCCTATATAGGACTGAATTTTTCCTAGTCATAATATGAAGAATACAAATAGAGCATTTACTAGAGGAATGTTAATAGGCCATGTTTCTTCTTCTTTTTTTCTTTAGTTTTGTAGACAGAGTCTCATTCTGTCACTTAGGCTGGAGTACAGTGGCATCTCAGCTCACTGCAAACTCAGCCTCCAGGTTCAAGCAATTATTGTGCCTCAGACTCTGCAGTAGCTGGGACTACAGGTGCATGCCACTATACCCAGCTAATTTTTGTATTCTTTGTAGAGGCAGGATTTTACCATGTTGGCCAGGCTGGTCACAAACTCCTGGCCTGAAGTGATGCACCTGCCTTGGGCCCCAAAGTGCTGGCATTACAGGAGGGAGCCACTGCGCCTGGCCGGCCATGTTTCTTCTTTTGTGATTTGTCTATAAATATCCTCAGACCACATGCTCTCTTAAGGTATTTATGTGCTCATGTTTTATGTACACACACGTAGACACGCACACGCATACCTCACAGACACATCAGATTTTGGTACTAAAAAATCAAGTTTGGAGGAAATTTTAAATTTTAGGCTAGGTTAGATACTTCTTGAAATTTTGAAGGGTATTTTAAACTCTCCATATACATCCCTGGGGTAAAACAGTGACAGGGGCCACATTTGCCTTTTCTGATGCCCTTGGGTCCTCCTTCTACATCCACAGCTTTCTTCTCTGTCCTGCATCTCACTCCTCTTGGATACTTTCCATTACTGGTTTCCTCATTAGAACATCTCTGCATTTATAAAGCCCTCTTCCCCCATCAGAAAAAATGTTGTTCTGATCCATAACTACAACTGTTTTTGTTGGAGGTGTAAATTTTCAATTTTTGTTTCCTGTGTCCTATCTGTTGTAGCATGAAGTTGGGAGAAAATGCAGTTGAGGCTTCTTTCCAGTTGCACCTTTTACCACAAAGGCTTATAAATAATATTTTGAAATTCATTTTCTTCCTCTCGTCTTTGTACCAATGTTTGAAGTCTTTGTTCTGGCCTTCATCATCTGTCACATAGATATGATAATAGCTTCTAAATTTATCTCCATGACTCTAGACTCTGCTCTCCTTAAATCTGTCTTAGCCCAAGAGGGTAATCGTTGTAAGGCTCAAGTCTGATTATGGTATTTCCTCGGTTAACATCTTCCGTTATTCATTACCTACATTATAAATACAAACAAAATAGCCTGATATATAAGGCCTTTTACAGTCTGTTCCCAGTCTCCTCTCCCAGACTCATCTTCCTTGACTCCTCTTAGCCTCAGCTCTCTCTGTCTTCCCTTGATTTCCAGATACTTGAAAGACTCTCCCTACCTTTAAGACATCCTTTGTTCTACAATATACTCAGTTTTTAATTCCAGATATAGATAATGCATTCAGATATAGAAAAGATGGAAAATAAAAGTAGATCCCTTCTCTATTTTATATGCCCTGACTCTTATTACCATAGATTGCAACCATCTCAGAACTGGCAGCAATCCCTTTGCCAAGTAAGAGAGAGTAACTTTATCAGATGACTGTTGTACTATTAATTGAATACATTTTCCTCTCTTTCTCCTCCTCTGTCATAATTCTGAATTCAAATATAGAAAGTTTTGGGGAAGAACTGGAAAGAAAGCACGTGGAGAAGATAAGATTAAAAAAGTGGATGTGGGCATGACCAGTGGTATGTTGTATCCATATCCGGGCAGGTGACGTCTCCACAATTAAAATACTCTTGGTATGACAGAGTCAAAAAAATCCCTGGCAATAATTTATCTAGAATTCTTAAAAACTTTTCATTAGTTCATAAAATCAAAGAGCCAGGTAATAGATATGGAAGACATTAAGTGGACCAAATTTGCTTTAGAAACAGAATCGTCCAGCTCTTTAGTTTTAGAATTGAGAAAGAGATTGAGATAACACCCAAAGGCACAGGAGGGAGAGACAGAACCAATACTAAAAGCAACTAAAAAGGTTTTGGTCTAGGCAGAACTTACTCTATTTGAAGAAAATGTAGAAAACAAAACAAAGCAACTAAAAACATGAGGCTAAAGAGAACAATAGTATGTAAGGAATATGAAGTAGCATTTTATCCTTAAAACCAGGAAGAGAAAGTGCATGGCTTTGAAAATAATCTATTGCAGGAAACAGAATAAAGTATTTTCATAGACAGAAAAATTTAATAACAGCGGTATAGGAAACATGAAGAGCAAAATCGCTAAAGTGAGTTAAGGTAGAGTATGAATTAAGAAGGAAGAATTGCTAGAAAACTAACAATGAATGAACTTCATTAAATTCTACATTGGAGGAAGTGCACATAATACCATTGGTATTATGCATGGGTTATATGCAGAAGAAACTTCAGTTATTTTAGACCACAGAGATGATATAAAAAAGAAAACTATGAGATAGAAGGAACTATTTTTGAATAGATTGAGGCCGTAGTATGTGTCAGGTTTTGTATTAGTCCATTTTTGCACTGCTATGAAGACATACCTGAGAGTGGGTAATTTATAAAATAAAGAGGTTTGGCTGGGCACAGTGGCTCACGCCTGTAATCCCAGCACTTTGGGAGGCCCAGGGGCGGGGATCACACAGTCAGGAGATCAAGACCATTCTGGCTAACACGGTGAAACCCCGTCTCTACTAAAAATACAAAAAACAAAATTAGCCAGGGTGGTGGCAGGCGCCTGTAGTCCGAGCTACTTGGGAGGCTGAGGTAGGAGAATGGCATGAACGCGGGAGGCGGAGCTTGCAGTGAGCCGAGATCGCGCCACTGCACTCCAGCCTGGGCGACAGAGCGAGTCTCCGTCTGGAAAAAAAAAAAAAAAAAAAAGAAAGGTAAACTTACAATAATGGTGGAAAGGGAAGCAAACATGTCCTTCTTCACGTGGTGGCAGGGAGAAGACCAATGAGAGCTGAGCAAAGGGGAAGCCCTTTATAAAACCATCAGCTCTCATGAGAACTTATTATCACGAGAATAGCATGGGGGAAGCCACTCCCATGATTCAATTACCTCCCGTCAGGCCCCTCCCACAACACATAGGGGCTAAGGGAACAACAATTCAAGATGAGATTTGGGTGATGTCACGGCCAAACCATATCAAGCTTTATATAATATTTGCCTACTAGATATAATTTACATATAATACAATTAATTCTTATAGCAACTCTATGAGATGGGCACTATTATCTTCTGTAATTTACAAATGAGAAAATTAGAGTTTAGAAGGTTAACTTGTCCAAGCCTACACACATGGCAAATAGAACTTGCCAGAACAAACCAGTTCCAGGTTAAGGAACTGTAATTAACTTTTTATTTTATAAAAATCTCTATTGTGAAAGACTAAAACCATACTTGAAAGGTAAATGACACTCTGAAAAAAATATATGTAATGCCTATGACAACCAAAGACTTGTAATTAGCTATCATAACTATAAATGAAAAACATGAGGAACATGAATTATTTAATAGAGGATGTGGTCTGAGAACATTTATAGACAAATAATAAAAGAAGATACATAGCCAATTAGCATGCCTTTAGTAAATAGAAACTTTGCTGGTAATAAAATAATTCAAAAATAGAAAGGCAATTGAAATCATTTGTACATGTTTTAAATCAATAAAAAGAATAATACCGTGTCAGCAAGAGGTGAAGGCAGACACACTTCACCTTTATTCATGCTGGTAATAAAGATGGGCATATACATTTTTTGGATAGTCATGAACAATGTGAATGGAAAGCCTTTAAAAACTCATTTGACTTTTGAGCCAAAATATCTACTATCAGAAATTCATAATTGTACAAGTAGATAATCATATATGTTGATTACAGTATGTTTCCCATTTTCCACACTATTGTTTATAATTGGGAAAATGGAAAATGTTAAGTATTAAATACACAATGGAGCATTTTTTAATGAAATAAGTTTTGGATATTAAGAATAAGTTATATCTGTATGTTTAGATGGGAAAAATGCTTCAATTACAACATGAGAAAATATATAGAAAAGCATATATGCTATGATACTCCCTTTTGTTTATTTGTGTTTGCATTCTTTCCATAAAGGACCTGGATTATTCATGTTAAAGTAAATAAAAACATCCCAGTAAAAAAGTTTCATTTTTCATCACTCGAATAGAACAAAGCTCCGGTTCCAAAAGTAGCTTCTTACTTTTCTGATAATACCACCCTAAGTTAATTACATTGATTGTCTTGCTAAGGACAATTAGAAAAGATAGACTGCTGCAGGCCTGTATGCCAGAAACTGGAGCCATTCAGAGAATGCAGTCCCAGCCAGAGTTGCCACCTGAGACTGAGTAGGAGTGGAGTACCCTGGAAGTCTCCCTTTTCCTGTCCTGTGATTTCTCCTGCCTGTGTCTTCCAGGAGTCTAACCTAGTGGGAAGTCAGGTGATATGGGAATTTACAGTACAGTTGTAGGGAAAAGGTCAGAACCAGATCCGAGGGAAAACAGGCCTAGAAGCAGCACAGGGAGGCCACAAACTACATGGGTAGATGCCATTTAGACTTATTGGTGGATATCCATCTTTCAGAAGAGTCTAGGCTGAGAGGTTCAAGGTTAAGAGTGATCCACATATACAGAGCCTATAGGCCACTGGTAGGTTCATTCTGGTCTGCCTGGGATAGCTTTATTTTATCCTTGTTGTCCTAGTGAAGTTTTAAATAATGCTATCTCTCTCATAAATGTTCCACTTTAAAAGATGAATCATATCATTGCCCTAACTATAGGAGTTTCTCTCTCAGATTATTTGATTATTCTCAAGAGTTCTTCTCTGAAATTGATAAAACTAATGCCAGAAAGAGGATATATATGGCCACACTATCTATACTTGGAGACCCTACACAAAATGCAATTCCTTGTATAGTGAACTCAACATGCGCAGGATAGAGTCTATGCAAAAATGGTGCTTTTACAGTCTAATCCTCATAGGTTGCTGCTAGAACATTAAGGTGCAGATTAAATTTATTTAAATATCTGAAGCTGAAAATCTGAGATATTAAAATCTTAGTAAACCAATGACAATACTTTTTTATGACAAGGAGCTCTTATTCACAATTGTAGCAAAAATATAAAGGAAACAATTTGGGAAGAAATATAATAATGAGATGAGGACAACCTCAAAACTTCTGTGATCAGGAAAAGCAACAAGAAGAAAAGACTTTAGTCAAGAAATATCTATTCCTGATTAGAAAAACTCAGTGTTCCAAAGTTATTTAGTGCATAATTATTTATAATTTGAAATCAATCTCAATTATAATTCAATGACATTCTAAAGTTTGTTTGCAGGAATATTCTGAAAGTACTTGGAAAAGGTAAATAATTGAGGAAGACTATGGAGGAGGCTTATACCACCAGACTTTAAAATATCTTAAAATTTTGTAAAAATTAAAGCAGGATATATTAGGAGCAGAAGTAAAATTCTGAAAATTTCAGAATGCATTCGATTATATGTAAGAGTATACTACATTTAAAAAGTTGGCAAACATAATCCATAAAAGAGTAGAAGGTTATTGAATAAGCGATAGTGTGAAAAACAGCTAATTATAAAAATAAATTACAAATGTAGTATATTACTTTGCTCAAGCTACTATAACAAAATAACACAGACTATAAGTTTGTTTCTCACAGTTCTGGAGGCTGGAAGTTTACAAACAAGATCACTGGCAATTCTATTTCTGAGGAGGGCTTTCTTCCTCTTTTTAAAAGGGTGCTGTCCTTATAGGATTACGGCCCCACCCTTATGACCTCATTTAACCTTTATCGCCGCCTCTCTGATCCCATCTCCACATTAGTTACACTGAGGGTTTAGGACTTCAATTAAGAATGTTGTGGAGCACAAACACGAAGTCCATGGCATGTAGAAAAACTGGCAAATAAAGCTAAAATGAAACTATCAAATTGCTAGAAAAAATATAAATATACATAAGAGCTATTTGGGCTAAAGTTTCACCAGCATTTTAATGTTTACAGATTTAAAATTAATAAAACAAAATATTTTAATAGAGTTAATTAATTTTGGCCTTCTAAATCCTCAGTCTTGAAATTGAGATTTGTATAAATTTTACTTAAATACAAAGTGGCAGTGTAGAACAGAGCCCTCTTGTATTTGGGTATTTAACTTGGAAATCATAAAGTAAAAGCACACAGAGTTTTTAAATGGCTATGAAGTAGCACAGGCATTTCTAGGAAACACACTATGTTTTTCTAGGAACAAAATGAAGAAGCAGAAGAAAAAAATATCAATCATTTTCCTGAAGGAAGTTAAAAACCTTATTTTGAGATTATTAAAACTACCTTGAATTATTGAAGGTGCAGGTTTTTAGATAGAGTTCAAATTAGGATAGTTTCATTGTATTAATAGGTTAATGTCAAAGAGAAAGAGAGTAGAGTGGGAAAAGGAAATATCCCTGTTAATTAGACGGGCTCAAAAGCTGGCCAGAAAAAGTAATATTAGCATATAGTTTTGTGAGATGACATGTAAGTACAAGACAAAACAGTGGATGTTTTAACAGAGCTGAACTTTTACCTTTAAGGGAAGTCTAATTCTTTATTGCTGTGGTGTCTCTCATGCTCAAAAAAATGTTTGATATAGCTTTTTGGGAGAACATTGACCTCACAGTCTGTGATACATTATCTTGGAAATATTGTCATTGGAAACAAATACTCACCTTCTGAAGGTTACTTTTTCTTTCTGCATGATGATAAATTCTTCCCAGACTCCTGCTGATGGATAAAGAGATTGACTAGGCCAGGGAATACTTGCTTAGGCATGAATGTTTGGTGGGCTATGAGGATATTAATATTCTTCTGTTGCATCAAAATTCTGTCAAAGATAATGCTGAGAGAGTAATGTGGTATATTGAATTATAAATTCATAATTATTTATTTCCTCTCCACCATTACCTTATTTATGCATAGGCATTGGTTACAAGCGTGGTCATATGACGTGGCTTGGCTAATGATATGACTTTTTTTTTTTTTTTTTTTTTTGAGACGGAGTCTTGCTCTGTCACCCAGGCTGGAGTGCAGTGGCCGGATCTCAGCTCACTGCAAGCTCCGCCTCCCGGGTTTTACGCCATTCTCCTGCCTCAGCCTCCCGAGTAGCTGGGACTACAGGCGCCCGCCACCTCGCCCGGCTAGTTTTTTGTATTTTTTAGTAGAGACGGGGTTTCACCATGTTAGCCAGGATGGTCTCGATCTCCTGACCTCGTGATCCGCCCGTCTCGGCCTCCCAAAGTGCTGGGATTACAGGCTTGAGCCACCGCGCCCGGCCATGATATGACTTTTGCCATACCTAAGCAGAAGCTTTAAAAGTGCCCTCATGCATTGATGCTACCTCTTTAGTTCCTGCCTTTTGCCAAGAGTGAACAGCATTTTCATGTAGTGAATGCCTCTTCAGCCTGGGTTCCAGAAGGAGAAGACACCTAGAGTCTAACTGAGCCTCGTCATGTCCAGGAGAGTGGATGAGAGCCACAAAAGCCTGCTGTTCTCATGTTACATGCACAAGAAGTTTTTATTATCATCTTTGTTAACTACTAAGATTTTGAAGTTGTAAGCTACTGCACAAAAACTGACCAGCAAAATGAATGGTGCCAGAAGTGGCATAATGCCAAAAAGAACTTTTAAATACAGTACTGACAAATATATAGCAAGCAAACTTAGAAAGCAGGCAGAAAAATGTAGCAATCTATCTTATGCCTTGATAAAATAATTGCCTGCAATAAATTGGAAGCCAGAAAGTGCATCTAACAAACTTGTGACTTTGGCAAAGAGAAACTGAGCAGAATTTTCATGCCATGAGTTGGTTGTCATCAGTGAAATTTGATTAGATATTACAATAAAGAATAAGCTAAGAGAAGAATTAGTATGTTTCCAAGGAAGAAGAATGGGAAGAGAGATACTGTAATTCCAACATTCTAAGACTGGCAGTTGAAAGGCACACAGCTTTTTAATTTAATTTTTTAATACTTTAAGTTCTAGGGTACATGTGCACAACATGCAGGTTTGCTACATATGTATACATGTGCCATGTTGGTGTGCTGCACCCATTAACTCGTCATTTACATCAGGTATATCTCCTAATGCTATCCCTCCCCAGTCCCCTCTCTCCACAATAAGACCTGGTGTGTGATGATCCCCTTCCTGTGTCCAAGTGATCTCATTGTTCAATTCCCACCTATGAGTGAGAACATGTGGTGTTTGGTTTTCCGTTCTTGTGATAGTTTGCTGAGCATGATGGTTTCCAGCTGCATCCACGTCCCTACAAAGGACATGAACTCATCCTTTTTTATGGCTGCATAGTATTCCATGGTGTATATGTGCCACATTTTCTTTCTATTATTATTATTATTATTATTATTATTATTATTATTATACTTTAAGTTCTAGGGTACATGTGCATAACGTGCAGGTTTGTTACATATGTATACGTGTGCCACATTGGTGTGCTGCACCCATCAACTCGTCAGCACCCATCAACTCGTCATTTACATCAGGTATAACTCCCAATGCCAGCCCTCCCCCCTC